>NW_027256045.1:0-105607 GCF_045679555.1 Salvelinus alpinus
GTCGTTAAGGTGCATCATGGTGCGTCGTTAGGGTGCGATAGGGTGCGTCGTTAGGGTGCGTCGTTAGGGTGCGATAGGGTGCGTCGTTAGGGTTCGTCAGGGTGCCTCGTTAGGGTGCGTCAGGGTGCATCGTTAGGGTGCGTCAGGGTGCGTCGTTAGGGTGCGTCAGGGTTCGTCGTTAGGGTTCGTCAGGGTGCGTCGTTAGGGTGCGTCAGGGTGCGTCGTTAGGGTGCGTCAGGGTGCGTCGTTAGGGTTCGTCAGGGTGCGTTGTGTCGTCAGGGTGCGTTGTGTCGTTAGGGTGCGTTGTTAGGGTGCGTCAGGGTGCGTCGTTAGGGTGCGTCAGGGTGCGTCCTGTCGTTAGGGTGCGTCGTTAGGGTTCGTCCGAGTGCGTCGTTAGGGTGCGTCAGGGTGCGTCGTTAGGGTGCGTCAGGGTGCGTCGTTAGGTTTCGTCAGGGTGCGTTGTGTCGTCAGGGTGCGTTGTTAGGGTGTGTCAGGGTGCGTCATTAGGGTGCGTCAGGGTGCGTCCTGTCGTTAGGGTTCGTTGTTAGGGTGCGTCAGGGTGCGTCGTTAGGGTTCGTCCGAGTGCGTCGTTAGGGTGCGTCAGGGTGCGTCGTTAGGGTGCGTCAGGGTGCGTCGTTAGGTTTCGTCAGGGTGCGTTGTGTCATCAGGGTGCGTTGTTAGGGTGTGTCAGGGTGCGTAGTTAGGGTGCGTCAGGGTGCGTCCTGTCGTTAGGGTGCGTTGTTAGGGTGCGTCAGGGTGCGTCGTTAGGGTGCGTCGTTAGGATTCGTTAGGGTGCGTCGTTAGGGTGCGTCAGGGTGCGTCGTTAGGGTGCGTCAGTGTGCGTCGTTAGGGTTCGTCAGGGTGCGTTGTGTCGTCAGGGTGCGTTGTTAGGGTGTGTCAGGGTGCGTCGTTAGGGTGCGTCAGGGTGCGTCGTTAGGGTTCGTCAGGGTGCGTTGTGTCGTCAGGGTGCGTTGTTAGGGTGCGTCAGGGTGCGTCGTTAGGGTTCGTCAGGGTGCGTCGTTAGGGTTCGTTAGGGTGCGTCGTTAGGGTGCGTCAGGGTGCGTCGTTAGGGTGCGTCAGGGTGCGTCGTTAGGGTGCGTCAGGGTGCGTTGTGTCGTTAGGGTGCGTTGTTAGGGTGCGTCAGGGTGCGCGTCAGGGTGCGTCAGGGTGCGTCCTGTCGTTAGGGTGCGTTGTTAGGGTGCGTCAGGGTGCGTCGTTAGGGTTCGTCCGAGTGCGTGCGTCGTTAGGGTTAGGGTGCGTCAGGGTGCGTCGTTAGGGTGCGTCAGGGTGCGTCGTTAGGTTTCGTCAGGGTGCGTTGTGTCGTCAGGGTGCGTTGTTAGGGTGTGTCAGGGTGCGTCGTTAGGGTGCTTCAGGGTGCGTCCTGTCGTTAGGGTGCGTTGTTAGGGTGCGGCAGGGTGCGTCGTTAGGGTTCGTCCGAGTGCGTCGTTAGGGTGCGTCAGGGTGCGTCGTTAGGGTGCGTCAGGGTGCGTCGTTAGGGTTCGTCAGGGTGCGTTGTGTCGTCAGGGTGCGTTGTTAGGGTGTGTCAGGGTGCGTCGTTAGGGTGCGTCAGGGTGCGTCCTGTCGTTAGGGTGCGTTGTTAGGGTGCGTCAGGGTGCGTCGTTAGGGTGCGTCGTTAGGGTTCGTCAGGGTGCGTCGTTAGGGTGCGTCAGGGTGCGTCGTTAGGGTGCGTCAGGGTGCGTCGTTAGGGTTCGTCAGGGTGCGTTGTGTCGTCAGGGTGCGTTGTTAGGGTGTGTCAGGGTGCGTCGTTAGGGTTCGTCAGGGTGCGTCGTTAGGGTGCGTCAGGGTGCGTCGTTAGGGTTCGTCAGGGTGCGTTGTGTCGTCAGGGTGCGTTGTTAGGGTGAGTCAGGGTGCGTCGTTAGGGTGTGTCAGGGTGCGTCGTTAGGGTGCGTTAGGGTGCGTTGTGTCGTCAGGGTGCGTTGTTAGGGTGTGTCAGGGTGCGTCGTTAGGGTGCGTCAGGGTGCGTCGTTAGGGTTCGTCAGGGTGCGTTGTGTCGTCAGGGTGCGTTGTTAGGGTGCGTCAGGGTGCGTCGTTAGGGTTCGTCAGGGTGCGTCGTTAGGGTTCGTCAGGGTGCGTCGTTAGGGTGCGTCAGGGTGCGTCGTTAGGGTGCGTCGTTAGGGTGCGTCAGGGTGCGTCGTTAGGGTGCGTCAGGGTGCGTTGTGTCGTTAGGGTGCGTTGTTAGGGTGCGTCAGGGTGCGTCAGGGTGCGTCAGGGTGCGTCCTGTCGTTAGGGTGCGTTGTTAGGGTGCGTCAGGGTGCGTCGTTAGGGTGCGTCACGGTGCGTCCTGTCGTTAGGGTGCGTCGTTAGGGTTCGTCCGAGTGCGTCGTTAGGGTGCGTCAGGGTGCGTCGTTAGGGTGCGTCAGGGTGCGTCGTTAGGTTTCGTCAGGGTGCGTTGTGTCGTCAGGGTGCGTTGTTAGGGTGTGTCAGGGTGCGTCGTTAGGGTGCTTCAGGGTGCGTCCTGTCGTTAGGGTGCGTTGTTAGGGTGCGTCAGGGTGCGTCGTTAGGGTTCGTCCGAGTGCGTCGTTAGGGTGCGTCAGGGTGCGTCGTTAGGGTGCGTCAGGGTGCGTCGTTAGGTTTCGTCAGGGTGCGTTGTGTCGTCAGGGTGCGTTGTTAGGGTGTGTCAGGGTGCGTCGTTAGGGTGCGTCAGGGTGCGTCCTGTCGTTAGGGTGCGTTGTTAGGGCGCGTCAGGGTGCGTCGTTAGGGTGCGTCGTTAGGGTTCGTCAGGGTGCGTCGTTAGGGTGCGTCAGGGTGCGTCGTTAGGGTGCGTCAGGGTGCGTCGTTAGGGTTCGTCAGGGTGCGTTGTGTCGTCAGGGTGCGTTGTTAGGGTGTGTCAGGGTGCGTCGTTAGGGTGCGTCAGGGTGCGTCAATAGGGTGCGTCAGGGTGCGTCGTTAGGGTTCGTCAGGGTGCGTTGTGTCGTCAGGGTGCGTTGTTAGGGTGAGTCAGGGTGCGTCGTTAGGGTGTGTCAGGGTGCGTCGTTAGGGTGCGTTAGGGTGCGATAGGGTGCGTCGTTAGGGTGCGTCGTTAGGGTGCGATAGGTTGCGTCGTCAGGGTGCGTCGTTAGGGTGCGTCAGGGTGCGTCGTTAGGGTTTGTCAGAGTGCGTCGTTAGGGTGCGTCAGGGTGCGTCGTTAGGGTGCGTCAGGGTGCGTCGTTAGGGTGCATCAGGGTGCGTCGTCAGGGTGCGTCAGGGTGCGTCGTTAGGGTTCGTCAGGGTGCGTCGTTAGGGTGCGTCAGGATGCGTCGTTAGGGTGCGTCAGGGTGCGTCAGGGTGCGTCGTTAAGGTGCGTCATGGTGCGTCGTTAGGGTGCGATAGGGTGCGTCGTTAGGGTGCGTCGTTAGGGTGCGATAGGGTGCGTCGTTAGGGTTCGTCAGGGTGCCTCGTTAGGGTGCGTCAGGGTGCATCGTTAGGGTGCGTCAGGGTGCGTCGTTAGGGTGCGTCAGGGTTCGTCGTTAGGGTTCGTCAGGGTGCGTCGTTAGGGTGCGTCAGGGTGCGTCGTTAGGGTGCGTCAGGGTGCGTCGTTAGGGTTCGTCAGGGAGCGTTGTGTCGTCAGGGTGCGTTGTTAGGGTGCGTCAGGGTGCGTCGTTAGGGTTCGTCAGGGTGCGTCGTTAGGGTTTGTCAGGGTGCGTCGTTAGGGTGCGTCAGGGTGCGTCGTTAGGGTGCGTCAGGGTGCGTCGTTAGGGTGCGTCAGGGTGCGTCGTTAGGGTGCGTCAGGGTGCGTTGTGTCGTTAGGGTGCGTTGTTAGGGTGCGTCAGGTTGCGTCAAGGTATGTCAGGGTGCGTCCTGTCGTTAGGGTGCGTTGTTAGGGTGCGTCAGGGTGCGTCGTTAGGGTGCGTCAGGGTGCGTCCTCTCGTTAGGGTGCGTCGTTAGGGTTCGTCAGGGTGCGTCGTTAGTGTGCGTCAGGGTGTGTCGTTAGGGTGTGTCAGGGTGTGTCGTTAGGGTGCGATAGGGTGCGTCGTTAGGGTGCGTTGTTAGGGTGCGATAGGGTGCGTCGTTAGGGTTCGTCAGGGTGCGTCGTTAGGGTGCGTCAGGGTGCGTCGTTATGGTGCGTCAGGGTGCGTCGTTAGGGTGCGTCAGGGTGCGTCGTTAGGGTGCGTCAGGGTGCGTCGTTAGGGTGCGTCAGGGTGCGTCGTTAGGGTGCGTCAGGGTGCGTCGTTAGGGTGCGTCAGGGTGCGTCGTTAGGGTGCGTCAGGGTGCGTCGTTAGGGTGCGTCATTAGGGTGCGTCAGGGTGCGTCAGGGTGCGTTGTGTCGTCAGGGTGCGTTGTTAGGGTGCGTCAGGGTGCGTCGTTAGGGTGCGTCAGGGTGCGTCGTTAGGGTTCGTCAGGGTGCGTCGTTAGGGTGTGTCAGGGTGCGTCGTTAGGGTGCGTCGTTAGGGTGCGTTGTTAGGGTGCGATAGGGTGCGTCGTTAGGGTTCGTCAGGGTGCGTCGTTAGGGTGCGTCAGGGTGCGTCGTTATGGTGCGTCAGGGTGCGTCGTTAGGGTGCGTCAGGGTGCGTCGTTAGGGTGCGTCAGGGTGCGTCGTTAGGGTGCGTCAGGGTGCGTCGTTAGGGTTCGTCAGGGTGCGTCGTTAGGGTGCGTCAGGGTGCGTCGTTAGGGTGCGTCAGGGTGCGTCGTTAGGGTGCGTCATTAGGGTGCGTCAGGGTGCGTCAGGGTGCGTTGTGTCGTCAGGGTGCGTTGTTAGGGTGCGTCAGGGTGCGTCGTTAGGGTGCGTCAGGGTGCGTCGTTAGGGTTCGTCAGGGTGCGTCGTTAGGGTGTGTCAGGGTGCGTCGTTAGGGTGCGTCGTTAGGGTGCGTCGTTAGGGTGCGTCAGGGTGCGTCGTTAGGGTTCGTCAGAGTGCGTCGTTAGGGTGCGTCAGGGTGCGTCGTTAGGGTGCGTCAGGGTGCGTCGTTAGGGTGCGTCAGGGTGCGTCGTCAGGGTGCGTCAGGGTGCGTCGTTAGGGTACGTCAGGTTGCGTCGTTAGGGTGCGTCAGGATGCGTCGTTAGGGTGCGTCAGGGTTCGTCATTAGGGTTCGTCAGGGTGCGTCGTTAGGGTGCGTCAGGGTGCGTCGTTAGGGTGCGTCAGGGTGCGTCGTTAGGGTTCGTCAGGGTGCGTTGTGTCGTTAGGGTGCGTTGTTAGGGTGCGTCAGGGTGCGTCGTTAGGGTTCGTCAGGGTGCGTCGTTAGGGTTTGTCAGGGTGCGTCGTTAGGGTGCGTCAGGGTGCGTCGTTAGGGTGCGTCAGGGTCATCGTCGTTAGGGTGCGTCAGGGTGCGTCGTTAGGGTGCGTCAGGGTGCGTTGTGTCGTTAGGGTGCGTTGTTAGGGTGCGTCAGGTTGCGTCAAGGTATGTCAGGGTGCGTCCTGTCGTTAGGGTGCGTTGTTAGGGTGCGTCAGGGTGCGTCGTTAGGGTGCGTCAGGGTGCGTCCTCTCGTTAGGGTGCGTCGTTAGGGTTCGTCAGGGTGCGTCGTTAGTGTGCGTCAGGGTGTGTCGTTAGGGTGTGTCAGGGTGCGTCGTTAGGGTGCGATAGGGTGCGTCGTTAGGGTGCGTTGTTAGGGTGCGATAGGGTGCGTCGTTAGGGTTCGTCAGGGTGCGTCGTTAGGGTGCGTCAGGGTGCGTCGTTAGGGTGCGTCAGGGTGCGTCGTTAGGGTGCGTCAGGGTGCGTCGTTAGGGTGCGTCAGGGTGCGTCGTTAGGGTGCGTCAGGGTGCGTCGTTAGGGTTCGTCAGGGTGCGTCGTTAGGGTGCGTCAGGGTGCGTCGTTAGGGTGCGTCAGGGTGCGTCGTTAGGGTGCGTCATTAGGGTGCGTCAGGGTGCGTCAGGGTGCGTTGTGTCGTCAGGGTGCGTTGTTAGGGTGCGTCAGGGTGCGTCGTTAGGGTGCGTCAGGGTGCGTCGTTAGGGTTCGTCAGGGTGCGTCGTTAGGGTGCGTCAGGGTGCGTCGTTAGGGTGTGTCGTCAGGGTGCGTCGTTAGGGTGCGTCAGGGTGCGTCGTTAGGGTTCGTCAGGGTGCGTCGTTAGGGTGCGTCAGGGTGCGTCGTTAGGGTGCGTCAGGGTGCGTCGTTAGGGTGCGTCAGGGTGCGTCGTCAGGGTGCGTCAGGGTGCGTCGTTAGGGTTCGTCAGGTTGCGTCGTTAGGGTGCGTCAGGGTGCGTCGTTAGGGTTCGTCAGGGTGCGTCGTTAGGGTGCGTCAGGGTGCGTCGTTAGGGTGCGTCAGGGTGCGTCGTTAGGGTGCGTCAGGGTGCGTCGTTAGGGTTCGTCAGGGTGCGTCGTTAGGGTGCGTCAGGGTGCGTCGTTAGGGTTCGTCAGGGTGCGTCGTTAGGGTGCGTCAGGGTGCGTCGTTAGGGTTCGTCAGGGTGCGTCGTTAGGTTGCGTCAGGGTGCGTCGTTAGGGTGCGTCAGGGTGCGTCGTTAGGGTTGCGTCAGGGTGCGTTGTGTCGTCAGGGTGCGTTGTTAGGGTGCGTCAGGGTGCGTCGTTAGGGTGCGTCAGGGTGCGTCGTTAGGGTTCGTCAGGGTGCGTCGTTAGGTTGCGTCAGGGTGCGTCGTTAGGGTTCGTCAGGGTGCGTTGTGTCGTCAGGGTGCGTTGTTAGGGTGCGTGAGGGTGCGTCGTTAGGGTGCGTCAGGGTGCGTCGTTAGGGTTCGTCAGGGTGCGTCGTTAGGGTTCGTCAGGGTGCGTCGTTAGGGTGCGTCAGGGTGCGTCGTTAGGGTGCGTCAGGGTGCGTCGTTAGGGTGCGTCAGGGTGCGTCGTTAGGGTGCGTCAGGGTGCGATGTGTCGTTAGGGTGCGTTGTTAGGGTGCGTCAGGGTGCGTCAGGGTGCGTCAGGGTGCGTCGTTAAGGTGCGTCATGGTGCGTCGTTAGGGTGCGTCAGGGTGCGTCGTTAGGGTGCGTCAGGGTGCGTTGTGTCGTCAGGGTGCGTTGTTAGGGTGTGTCAGGGTGCGTCATTAGGGTGCGTCAGGGTGCGTCCTGTCGTTAGGGTGCGTTGTTAGGGTGCGTCAGGGTGCGTCGTTAGGGTGCGTCAGGGTGCGTCCTGTCATTAGGGTGCGTCGTTAGGGTTCGTCAGGGTGCGTCGTTAGGGTGCGTCAGGGTGCGTCGTTAGGGTGTTTCAGGGTGCGTCGTTAGGGTGCGATAGGGTGCGTCGTTAGGGTGCGTCGTTAGGGTGCGATAGGGTGCGTCGTTAGGGTTCGTCAGGGTGCCTCGTTAGGGTGCGTCAGGGTGCGTCGTTAGGGTGCGTCAGGGTGCGTCGTTAGGGTGCGTCAGGGTGCGTCGTTAGGGTTCGTCAGGGTGCGTCGTTAGGGTGCGTCAGGGTGCGTTGTTAGGGTGCGTCAGGGTGCGTCGTTAGGGTTCGTCAGGGTGCGTCGTTAGGGTGCGTCAGGGTGCGTCGTTAGGGTTCGTCAGGGTACGTCGTTAGGGTGCGTCAGGGTGCGTCGTTAGGGTGCGTCAGGGTGCGTCGTTAGGGTTCGTCAGGGTGCGTTGTGTCGTCAGGGTGCGTTGTTAGGGTGCGTCAGGGTGCGTCGTTAGGGTTCGTCAGGGTGCGTCGTTAGGGTTCGTCAGGGTGCGTCGTTAGGGTGCGTCAGGGTGCGTCGTTAGGGTGCGTCGTTAGGGTGCGTCGTTAGGGTGCGTCAGGGTGCGTCGTTAGGGTGCGTCAGGGTGCGTCGTTAGGGTTCGTCAGGGTGCGTTGTGTCGTCAGGGTGCGTTGTTAGGGTGTGTCAGGGTGCGTCTTTAGGGTGCGTCAGGGTGCGTCGTTAGGGTTCGTCAGGGTGCGTTGTGTCGTCAGGGTGCGTTGTTAGGGTGCGTCAGGGTGCGTCGTTAGGGTTCGTCAGGGTGCGTCGTTAGGGTTCGTCAGGGTGCGTCGTTAGGGTGCGTCAGGGTGCGTCGTTAGGGTGCGTCAGGGTGCGTCGTTAGGGTGCGTCAGGGTGCGTTGTGTCGTTAGGGTGCGTTGTTAGGGTGCGTCAGGGTGCGTCAGGGTGCGTCAGGGTGCGTCCTGTCGTTAGGGTGCGTCGTTAGGGTTCGTCCGAGTGCGTCGTTAGGGTGCGTCAGGGTGCGTCGTTAGGGTGCGTCAGGGTGCGTCGTTAGGTTTCGTCAGGGTGCGTTGTGTCGTCAGGGTGCGTTGTTAGGGTGTGTCAGGGTGCGTCGTTAGGGTGCGTCAGGGTGCGTCCTGTCGTTAGGGTGCGTTGTTAGGGTGCGTCAGGGTGCGTCGTTAGGGTTCGTCCGAGTGCGTCGTTAGGGTGCGTCAGGGTGCGTCGTTAGGGTGCGTCAGGGTGCGTCGTTAGGTTTCGTCAGGGTGCGTTGTGTCGTCAGGGTGCGTTGTTAGGGTGTGTCAGGGTGCGTCGTTAGGGTGCGTCAGGGTGCGTCCTGTCGTTAGGGTGCGTTGATAGGGTGCGTCAGGGTGCGTCGTTAGGGTGCGTCGTTAGGGTTCGTCAGGGTGCGTCGTTAGGGTGCGTCAGGGTGCGTCGTTAGGGTGCGTCAGGGTGCGTCGTTAGGGTTCGTCAGGGTGCGTTGTGTCGTCAGGGTGCGTTGTTAGGGTGTGTCAGGGTGCGTCGTTAGGGTGCGTCAGGGTGCGTCGTTAGGGTGCGTCAGGGTGCGTCGTTAGGGTTCGTCAGGGTGCGTTGTGTCGTCAGGGTGCGTTGTTAGGGTGCGTCAGGGTGCGTCGTTAGGGTTCGTCAGGGTGCGTCGTTAGGGTGTGTCAGGGTGCGTCGTTAGGGTGCGTCGTTAGGGTGCGTCGTTAGGGTGCGTCAGGGTGCGTCGTTAGGGTTCGTCAGAGTGCGTCGTTAGGGTGCGTCAGGGTGCGTCGTTAGGGTGCGTCAGGGTGCGTCGTTAGGGTGCGTCAGGGTGCGTCGTCAGGGTGCATCAGGGTGCGTCGTTAGGGTACGTCAGGTTGCGTCGTTAGGGTGCGTCAGGATGCGTCGTTAGGGTGCGTCAGGGTTCGTCGTTAGGGTTCGTCAGGGTGCGTCGTTAGGGTGCGTCAGGGTGCGTCGTTAGGGTGCGTCAGGGTGCGTCGTTAGGGTTCGTCAGGGTGCGTTGTGTCGTCAGGGTGCGTTGTTAGGGTGCGTCAGGGTGCGTCGTTAGGGTTCGTCAGGGTGCGTCGTTAGGGTTTGTCAGGGTGCGTCGTTAGGGTGCGTCAGGGTGCGTCGTTAGGGTGCGTCAGGGTGCGTCGTTAGGGTGCGTCAGGGTGCGTCGTTAGGGTGCGTCAGGGTGCGTTGTGTCGTTAGGGTGCGTTGTTAGGGTGCGTCAGGTTGCGTCAAGGTATGTCAGGGTGCGTCCTGTCGTTAGGGTGCGTTGTTAGGGTGCGTCAGGGTGCGTCGTTAGGGTGCGTCAGGGTGCGTCATCTCGTTAGGGTGCGTCGTTAGGGTTCGTCAGGGTGCGTCGTTAGTGTGCGTCAGGGTGTGTCGTTAGGGTGTGTCAGGGTGTGTCGTTAGGGTGCGATAGGGTGCGTCGTTAGGGTGCGTTGTTAGGGTGCGATAGGGTGCGTCGTTAGGGTTCGTCAGGGTGCGTCGTTAGGGTGCGTCAGGGTGCGTCGTTAGGGTGCGTCAGGGTGCGTCGTTAGGGTGCGTCAGGGTGCGTCGTTAGGGTGCGTCAGGGTGCGTCGTTAGGGTGCGTCAGGGTGCGTCGTTAGGGTTCGTCAGGGTGCGTCGTTAGGGTGCGTCAGGGTGCGTCGTTAGGGTGCGTCAGGGTGCGTCGTTAGGGTGCGTCATTAGGGTGCGTCAGGGTGCGTCAGGGTGCGTTGTGTCGTCAGGGTGCGTTGTTAGGGTGCGTCAGGGTGCGTCGTTAGGGTGCGTCAGGGTGCGTCGTTAGGGTTCGTCAGGGTGCGTCGTTAGGGTGTGTCAGGGTGCGTCGTTAGGGTGCGTCGTTAGGGTGCGTCGTTAGGGTGCGTCAGGGTGCGTCGTTAGGGTTCGTCAGAGTGCGTCGTTAGGGTGCGTCAGGGTGCGTCGTTAGGGTGCGTCAGGGTGCGTCGTTAGGGTGCGTCAGGGTGCGTCGTTAGGGTGCGTCAGGATGCGTCGTTAGGGTGCGTCAGGGTGCGTCGTTAGGGTTCGTCAGGGTGCGTCGTTAGGGTGCGTCAGGGTGCGTCGTTAGGGTGCGTCAGGGTGCGTCGTTAGGGTGCGTCAGGGTGCGTCGTTAGGGTTCGTCAGGGTGCGTCGTTAGGGTGCGTCAGGGTGCGTCGTTAGGGTTCGTCAGGGTGCGTCGTTAGGGTGCGTCAGGGTGCGTCGTTAGGGTTCGTCAGGGTGCGTCGTTAGGTTGCGTCAGGGTGCGTCGTTAGGGTGCGTCAGGGTGCGTCGTTAGGGTTCGTCAGGGTGCGTTGTGTCGTCAGGGTGCGTTGTTAGGGTGCGTGAGGGTGCGTCGTTAGGGTGCGTCAGGGTGCGTCGTTAGGGTTCGTCAGGGTGCGTCGTTAGGTTGCGTCAGGGTGCGTCGTTAGGGTTCGTCAGGGTGCGTTGTGTCGTCAGGGTGCGTTGTTAGGGTGCGTGAGGGTGCGTCGTTAGGGTGCGTCAGGGTGCGTCGTTAGGGTTCGTCAGGGTGCGTCGTTAGGGTTCGTCAGGGTGCGTCGTTAGGGTGCGTCAGGGTGCGTCGTTAGGGTGCGTCAGGGTGCGTCGTTAGGGTGCGTCAGGGTGCGTCGTTAGGGTGCTTCAGGGTGCGTTGTGTCGTTAGGGTGCGTTGTTAGGGTGCGTCAGGGTGCGTCAGGGTGCGTCAGGGTGCGTCGTTAAGGTGCGTCATGGTGCGTCGTTAGGGTGCGTCAGGGTGCGTCGTTAGGGTGCGTCAGGGTGCGTCGTTAGGGTTCGTCAGGGTGCGTTGTGTCGTCAGGGTGCGTTGTTAGGGTGTGTCAGGGTGCGTCATTAGGGTGCGTCAGGGTGCGTCCTGTCGTTAGGGTGCGTTGTTAGGGTGCGTCAGGGTGCGTCGTTAGGGTGCGTCAGGGTGCGTCCTGTCGTTAGGGTGCGTCGTTAGGGTTCGTCAGGGTGCGTCGTTAGGGTGCGTCAGGGTGCGTCGTTAGGGTGTTTCAGGGTGCGTCGTTAGGGTGCGATAGGGTGCGTCGTTAGGGTGCGTCGTTAGGGTGCGATAGGGTGCGTCGTTAGGGTTCGTCAGGGTGCCTCGTTAGGGTGCGTCAGGGTGCGTCGTTAGGGTGCGTCAGGGTGCGTCGTTAGGGTGCGTCAGGGTGCGTCGTTAGGGTTCGTCAGGGTGCGTCGTTAGGGTGCGTCAGGGTGCGTTGTTAGGGTGCGTCAGGGTGCGTCGTTAGGGTTCGTCAGGGTTCGTCGTTAGGGTTCGTCAGGGTGCGTCGTTAGGGTGCGTCAGGGTGCGTCGTTAGGGTGCGTCAGGGTGCGTCGTTAGGGTTCGTCAGGGTGCGTTGTGTCGTCAGGGTGCGTCGTTAGGGTGCGTCAGGGTGCGTCGTTAGGGTTCGTCAGGGTGCGTCGTTAGGGTTTGTCAGGGTGCGTCGTTAGGGTGCGTCAGGGTGCGTCGTTAGGGTGCGTCAGGGTGCGTCGTTAGGGTGCGTCAGGGTGCGTCGTTAGGGTGCGTCAGGGTGCGTTGTGTCGTCAGGGTGCGTTGTTAGGGTGCGTCAGGGTGCGTCGTTAGGGTGCGTCAGGGTGCGTCGTTAGGGTGCGTCAGGGTGCGTCATCTCGTTAGGGTGCGTCGTTAGGGTTCGTCAGGGTGCGTCGTTAGTGTGCGTCAGGGTGTGTCGTTAGGGTGTGTCAGGGTGTGTCGTTAGGGTGCGATAGGGTGCGTCGTTAGGGTGCGTTGTTAGGGTGCGATAGGGTGCGTCGTTAGGGTTCGTCAGGGTGCGTCGTTAGGGTGCGTCAGGGTGCGTCGTTAGGGTGCGTCAGGGTGCGTCGTTAGGGTGCGTCAGGGTGCGTCGTTAGGGTGCGTCAGGGTGCGTCGTTAGGGTGCGTCAGGGTGCGTCGTTAGGGTTCGTCAGGGTGCGTCGTTAGGGTGCGTCAGGGTGCGTCGTTAGGGTGCGTCAGGGTGCGTCGTTAGGGTGCGTCATTAGGGTGCGTCAGGGTGCGTCAGGGTGCGTTGTGTCGTCAGGGTGCGTTGTTAGGGTGCGTCAGGGTGCGTCGTTAGGGTGCGTCAGGGTGCGTCGTTAGGGTTCGTCAGGGTGCGTCGTTAGGGTGTGTCAGGGTGCGTCGTTAGGGTGCGTCGTTAGGGTGCGTCGTTAGGGTGCGTCAGGGTGCGTCGTTAGGGTTCGTCAGAGTGCGTCGTTAGGGTGCGTCAGGGTGCGTCGTTAGGGTGCGTCAGGGTGCGTCGTTAGGGTGCGTCAGGGTGCGTCGTTAGGGTGCGTCAGGATGCGTCGTTAGGGTGCGTCAGGGTGCGTCGTTAGGGTTCGTCAGGGTGCGTCGTTAGGGTGCGTCAGGGTGCGTCGTTAGGGTGCGTCAGGGTGCGTCGTTAGGGTGCGTCAGGGTGCGTCGTTAGGGTTCGTCAGGGTGCGTCGTTAGGGTGCGTCAGGGTGCGTCGTTAGGGTTCGTCAGGGTGCGTCGTTAGGGTGCGTCAGGGTGCGTCGTTAGGGTTCGTCAGGGTGCGTCGTTAGGTTGCGTCAGGGTGCGTCGTTAGGGTGCGTCAGGGTGCGTCGTTAGGGTTCGTCAGGGTGCGTTGTGTCGTCAGGGTGCGTTGTTAGGGTGCGTGAGGGTGCGTCGTTAGGGTGCGTCAGGGTGCGTCGTTAGGGTTCGTCAGGGTGCGTCGTTAGGTTGCGTCAGGGTGCGTCGTTAGGGTTCGTCAGGGTGCGTTGTGTCGTCAGGGTGCGTTGTTAGGGTGCGTGAGGGTGCGTCGTTAGGGTGCGTCAGGGTGCGTCGTTAGGGTTCGTCAGGGTGCGTCGTTAGGGTTCGTCAGGGTGCGTCGTTAGGGTGCGTCAGGGTGCGTCGTTAGGGTGCGTCAGGGTGCGTCGTTAGGGTGCGTCAGGGTGCGTCGTTAGGGTGCTTCAGGGTGCGTTGTGTCGTTAGGGTGCGTTGTTAGGGTGCGTCAGGGTGCGTCAGGGTGCGTCAGGGTGCGTCGTTAGGGTGCGTCATGGTGCGTCGTTAGGGTGCGTCAGGGTGCGTCGTTAGGGTGCGTCAGGGTGCGTCGTTAGGGTTCGTCAGGGTGCGTTGTGTCGTCAGGGTGCGTTGTTAGGGTGTGTCAGGGTGCGTCATTAGGGTGCGTCAGGGTGCGTCCTGTCGTTAGGGTGCGTTGTTAGGGTGCGTCAGGGTGCGTCGTTAGGGTGCGTCAGGGTGCGTCCTGTCGTTAGGGTGCGTCGTTAGGGTTCGTCAGGGTGCGTCGTTAGGGTGCGTCAGGGTGCGTCGTTAGGGTGTTTCAGGGTGCGTCGTTAGGGTGCGATAGGGTGCGTCGTTAGGGTGCGTCGTTAGGGTGCGATAGGGTGCGTCGTTAGGGTTCGTCAGGGTGCCTCGTTAGGGTGCGTCAGGGTGCGTCGTTAGGGTGCGTCAGGGTGCGTCGTTAGGGTGCGTCAGGGTGCGTCGTTAGGGTTCGTCAGGGTGCGTCGTTAGGGTGCGTCAGGGTGCGTCGTTAGGGTGCGTCAGGGTGCGTCGTTAGGGTGCGTCAGGGTGCGTCGTTAGGGTGCGTCAGGGTGCGTCGTTAGGGTTCGTCAGGGTACGTCGTTAGGGTGCGTCAGGGTGCGTCGTTAGGGTGCGTCAGGGTGCGTCGTTAGGGTTCGTCAGGGTGCGTTGTGTCGTCAGGGTGCGTTGTTAGGGTGCGTCAGGGTGCGTCGTTAGGGTTCGTCAGGGTGCGTCGTTAGGGTTCGTCAGGGTGCGTCGTTAGGGTGCGTCAGGGTGCGTCGTTAGGTCAGGGTGCGTCAGGGTGCGTCGTTAGGGTGCGTCAGGGTGCGTCGTTTGGGTTCGTCAGGGTGCGTTGTGTCGTCAGGGTGCGTTGTTAGGGTGTGTCAGGGTGCGTCGTTAGGGTGCGTCAGGGTGCGTCGTTAGGGTTCGTCAGGGTGCGTTGTGTCGTCAGGGTGCGTTGTTAGGGTGCGTCAGGGTGCGTCGTTAGGGTGCGTCAGGGTGCGTCGTTAGGGTTCGTCAGGGTGCGTCGTTAGGGTGCGTCAGGGTGCGTCGTTAGGGTGCGTCAGGGTGCGTCGTTAGGGTGCGTCAGGGTGCGTTGTGTCGTTAGGGTGCGTTGTTAGGGTGCGTCAGGGTGCGTCGTTAGGGTGCGTCAGGGTGCGTCCTGTCGTTAGGGTGCGTCGTTAGGGTTCGTCCGGGTGCGTCGTTAGGGTGCGTCAGGGTGCGTCGTTAGGGTGCGTCAGGGTGCGTCGTTAGGTTTCGTCAGGGTGCGTTGTGTCGTCAGGGTGCGTTGTTAGGGTGCGTCAGGGTGCGTCGTTAGGGTGCGTCAGGGTGCGTCCTGTCGTTAGGGTGCGTTGTTAGGGTGCGTCAGGGTGCGTCGTTAGGGTTCGTCCGAGTGCGTCGTTAGGGTGCGTCAGGGTGCGTCGTTAGGGTGCGTCAGGGTGCGTCGTTAGGTTTTGTCAGGGTGCGTTGTGTCGTCAGGGTGCGTTGTTAGGGTGTGTCAGGGTGCGTCGTTAGGGTGCGTCAGGGTGCGTCCTGTCGTTAGGGTGCGTTGTTAGGGTGCGTCAGGGTGCGTCGTTAGGGTGCGTCGTTAGGGTTCGTCAGGGTGCGTCGTTAGGGTGCGTCAGGGTGCGTCGTTAGGGTGCGTCAGGGTGCGTCGTTAGGGTTCGTCAGGGTGCGTTGTGTCGTCAGGGTGCGTTGTTAGGGTGCGTCAGGGTGCGTCGTTAGGGTGTGTCAGGGTGCGTCGTTAGGGTGCGTTAGGGTGCGATAGGGTGCGTCGTTAGGGTGCGTCGTTAGGGTGCGATAGGTTGCGTCGTTAGGGTGCGTCGTTAGGGTTCGTCAGGGTGCGCCGTTATGGTGCGTCAGGGTGCGTCGTTAGGGTGCGTCAGGGTGCGTCGTTAGGGTGCGTCATTAGGGTGCGTCAGGGTGCGTCAGGGTGCGTTGTGTCGTCAGGGTGCGTTGTTAGGGTGCGTCAGGGTGCGTCGTTAGGGTGCGTCAGGGTGCGTCGTTAGGGTTCGTCAGGGTGCGTCGTTAGGGTGTGTCAGGGTGCGTCGTTAGGGTGCGTCGTTAGGGTGCGTCGTTAGGGTGCGTCAGGGTGCGTTGTTAGGGTTCGTCAGAGTGCGTCGTTAGGGTGCGTCAGGGTGCGTCGTTAGGGTGCGTCAGGGTGCGTCGTTAGGGTGCGTCAGGGTGCGTCGTCAGGGTGCGTCAGGGTGCGTCGTTAGGGTTCGTCAGGGTGCGTCGTTAGGGTGCGTCAGGATGCGTCGTTAGGGTGCGTCAGGGTGCGTCGTTAGGGTTCGTCAGGGTGCGTCGTTAGGGTGCGTCAGGGTGCGTCGTTAGGGTGCGTCAGGGTGCGTCGTTAGGGTGCATCAGGGTGCGTCGTTAGGGTTCGTCAGGGTGCGTCGTTAGGGTGCGTCAGGGTGCGTCGTTAGGGTTCGTCAGGGTGCGTCGTTAGGGTTCGTCAGGGTGCGTCGTTAGGGTGCGTCAGGGTGCGTCGTTAGGGTGCGTCAGGGTGCGTCGTTAGGGTTCGTCAGGGTGCGTCGTTAGGGTGCGTCAGGGTGCGTCGTTAGGGTTCGTCAGGGTGCGTCGTTAGGGTGCGTCAGGGTGCGTCGTTAGGGTGCGTCAGGGTGCGTTGTTTCGTTAGGGTGCGTTGTTAGGTTGCGTAAGGGTGCGTTAGGGTGCGTCAGGGTGTCCTGTCGTTAGGGTGCGTCGTTAGGGTTCGTCAGGGTGCGTCGTTAGGGTGCGTCAGGGTGCGTCGTTAGGGTGCGACAGGGTGCGTCGTTAGGGTTCGTCAGGGTGCGTTGTGTCGTCAGGGTGCGTTGTTAGGGTGTGTCAGGGTGCGTCGTTAGGGTGCGTCAGGGTGCGTCCTGTCGTTAGGGTGCGTTGTTAGGGTGCGTCAGGGTGCGTCGTTAGGGTTCGTCCGAGTGCGTCGTTAGGGTGCGTCAGGGTGCGTTGTGTCGTCAGGGTGCGTTGTTAGGGTGTGTCAGGGTGCGTCGTTAGGGTGCGTCAGGGTGCGTCGTTAGGGTGCGTCAGGGTGCGTCGTTAGGGTTCGTCAGGGTGCGTTGTGTCGTCAGGGTGCGTTGTTAGGGTGCGTCAGGGTGCGTCGTTAGGGTGTGTCAGGGTGCGTCGTTAGGGTGCGTTAGGGTGCGATAGGGTGCGTCGTTAGGGTGCGTCGTTAGGGTGCGATAGGTTGCGTCGTTAGGGTGCGTCGTTAGGGTTCGTCAGGGTGCGCCGTTATGGTGCGTCAGGGTGCGTCGTTAGGGTGCGTCAGGGTGCGTCGTTAGGGTTCGTCAGGGTGCGTTGTGTCGTCAGGGTGCGTTGTTAGGGTGTGTCAGGGTGCGTCGTTAGGGTGCGTCAGGGTGCGTCGTTAGGGTGCGTCAGGGTGCGTCGTTAGGGTTCGTCAGGGTGCGTTGTGTCGTCAGGGTGCGTTGTTAGGGTGTGTCAGGGTGCGTCGTTAGGGTGCGTCAGGGTGCGTCGTTAGGGTGCGTCAGGGTGCGTCGTTAGGGTTCGTCAGGGTGCGTTGTGTCGTCAGGGTGCGTTGTTAGGGTGCGTCAGGGTGCGTCGTTAGGGTGTGTCAGGGTGCGTCGTTAGGGTGCGTTAGGGTGCGATAGGGTGCGTCGTTAGGGTGCGTCGTTAGGGTGCGATAGGTTGCGTCGTTAGGGTGCGTCGTTAGGGTTCGTCAGGGTGCGCCGTTATGGTGCGTCAGGGTGCGTCGTTAGGGTGCGTCAGGGTGCGTCGTTAGGGTGCGTCATTAGGGTGCGTCAGGGTGCGTCAGGGTGCGTTGTGTCGTCAGGGTGCGTTGTTAGGGTGCGTCAGGGTGCGTCGTTAGGGTGCGTCAGGGTGCGTCGTTAGGGTTCGTCAGGGTGCGTCGTTAGGGTGTGTCAAGGTGCGTCGTTAGGGTGCGTCGTTAGGGTGCGTAGTTAGGGTGCGTCAGGGTGCGTCGTTAGGGTTCGTCAGAGTGCGTCGTTAGGGTGCGTCAGGGTGCGTCGTTAGGGTGCGTCAGGGTGCGTCGTTAGGGTGCGTCAGGGTGCGTCGTCAGGGTGCGTCAGGGTGCGTCGTTAGGGTTCGTCAGGGTGCGTCGTTAGGGTGCGTCAGGATGCGTCGTTAGGGTGCGTCAGGGTGCGTCGTTAGGGTTCGTCAGGGTGCGTCGTTAGGGTGCGTCAGGGTGCGTCGTTAGGGTGCGTCAGGGTGCGTCGTTAGGGTGCATCAGGGTGCGTCGTTAGGGTTCGTCAGGGTGCGTCGTTAGGGTGCGTCAGGGTGCGTCGTTAGGGTTCGTCAGGGTGCGTCGTTAGGGTTCGTCAGGGTGCGTCGTTAGGGTGCGTCAGGGTGCGTCGTTAGGGTGCGTCAGGGTGCGTCGTTAGGGTTCGTCAGGGTGCGTCGTTAGGGTGCGTCAGGGTGCGTCGTTAGGGTTCGTCAGGGTGCGTCGTTAGGGTGCGTCAGGGTGCGTCGTTAGGGTGCGTCAGGGTGCGTTGTGTCGTTAGGGTGCGTTGTTAGGGTGCGTAAGGGTGCGTCGTTAGGGTGCGTCGTTAGGGTTCGTCCAGGGTTCCGAGTGCGTCGTTAGGGTGCGTCAGGGTGCGTCGTTAGGGTGCGTCAGGGTGCGTCGTTAGGTTTCGTCAGGGTGCGTTGTGTCGTCAGGGTGCGTTGTTAGGGTGTGTCAGGGTGCGTCGTTAGGGTGCGTCAGGGTGCGTCCTGTCGTTAGGGTGCGTTGTTAGGGTGCGTCAGGGTGCGTCGTTAGGGTTCGTCCGAGTGCGTCGTTAGGGTGCGTCAGGGTGCGTCGTTAGGGTGCGTCAGGGTGCGTCGTTAGGTTTCGTCAGGGTGCGTTGTGTCGTCAGGGTGCGTTGTTAGGGTGTGTCAGGGTGCGTCGTTAGGGTGCGTCAGGGTGCGTCGTTAGGGTGCGTCAGGGTGCGTCGTTAGGGTGCGTCAGGGTGCGTCGTTAGGGTTCGTCAGGGTGCGTCGTTAGGGTGCGTCAGGGTGCGTCGTTAGGGTGCGTCAGGGTGCGTCGTTAGGGTGCGTCATTAGGGTGCGTCAGGGTGCGTCAGGGTGCGTTGTGTCGTCAGGGTGCGTTGTTAGGGTGCGTCAGGGTGCGTCAGGGTGCGTCAGGGTGCGTCGTTAGGGTGCGTCATGGTGCGTCGTTAGGGTGCGTCAGGGTGCGTCGTTAGGGTGCGTCAGGGTGCGTCGTTAGGGTTCGTCAGGGTGCGTTGTGTCGTCAGGGTGCGTTGTTAGGGTGTGTCAGGGTGCGTCATTAGGGTGCGTCAGGGTGCGTCCTGTCGTTAGGGTGCGTTGTTAGGGTGCGTCAGGGTGCGTCGTTAGGGTGCGTCAGGGTGCGTCCTGTCGTTAGGGTGCGTCGTTAGGGTTCGTCAGGGTGCGTCGTTAGGGTGCGTCAGGGTGCGTCGTTAGGGTGTTTCAGGGTGCGTCGTTAGGGTGCGATAGGGTGCGTCGTTAGGGTGCGTCGTTAGGGTGCGATAGGGTGCGTCGTTAGGGTTCGTCAGGGTGCCTCGTTAGGGTGCGTCAGGGTGCGTCGTTAGGGTGCGTCAGGGTGCGTCGTTAGGGTGCGTCAGGGTGCGTCGTTAGGGTTCGTCAGGGTGCGTCGTTAGGGTGCGTCAGGGTGCGTTGTTAGGGTGCGTCAGGGTGCGTCGTTAGGGTGCGTCAGGGTGCGTCGTTAGGGTGCGTCAGGGTGCGTCGTTAGGGTTCGTCAGGGTACGTCGTTAGGGTGCGTCAGGGTGCGTCGTTAGGGTGCGTCAGGGTGCGTCGTTAGGGTTCGTCAGGGTGCGTTGTGTCGTCAGGGTGCGTTGTTAGGGTGCGTCAGGGTGCGTTGTTAGGGTTCGTCAGGGTGCGTCGTTAGGGTTCGTCAGGGTGCGTCGTTAGGGTGCGTCAGGGTGCGTCGTTAGGGTGCGTCGTTAGGGTGCGTCGTTAGGGTGCGTCAGGGTGCGTCGTTAGGGTGCGTCAGGGTGCGTCGTTAGGGTTCGTCAGGGTGCGTTGTGTCGTCAGGGTGCGTTGTTAGGGTGTGTCAGGGTGCGTCTTTAGGGTGCGTCAGGGTGCGTCGTTAGGGTTCGTCAGGGTGCGTTGTGTCGTCAGGGTGCGTTGTTAGGGTGCGTCAGGGTGCGTCGTTAGGGTTCGTCAGGGTGCGTCGTTAGGGTTCGTCAGGGTGCGTCGTTAGGGTGCGTCAGGGTGCGTCGTTAGGGTGCGTCAGGGTGCGTCGTTAGGGTGCGTCAGGGTGCGTTGTGTCGTTAGGGTGCGTTGTTAGGGTGCGTCAGGGTGCGTCGTTAGGGTGCGTCAGGGTGCGTCCTGTCGTTAGGGTGCGTCGTTAGGGTTCGTCCGAGTGCGTCGTTAGGGTGCGTCAGGGTGCGTCGTTAGGGTGCGTCAGGGTGCGTCGTTAGGTTTCGTCAGGGTGCGTTGTGTCGTCAGGGTGCGTTGTTAGGGTGTGTCAGGGTGCGTCGTTAGGGTGCGTCAGGGTGCGTCCTGTCGTTAGGGTGCGTTGTTAGGGTGCGTCAGGGTGCGTCGTTAGGGTTCGTCCGAGTGCGTCGTTAGGGTGCGTCAGGGTGCGTCGTTAGGGTGCGTCAGGGTGCGTCGTTAGGTTTTGTCAGGGTGCGTTGTGTCGTCAGGGTGCGTTGTTAGGGTGTGTCAGGGTGCGTCGTTAGGGTGCGTCAGGGTGCGTCCTGTCGTTAGGGTGCGTTGTTAGGGTGCGTCAGGGTGCGTCGTTAGGGTGCGTCGTTAGGGTTCGTCAGGGTGCGTCGTTAGGGTGCGTCAGGGTGCGTCGTTAGGGTGCGTCAGGGTGCGTCGTTAGGGTTCGTCAGGGTGCGTTGTGTCGTCAGGGTGCGTTGTTAGGGTGTGTCAGGGTGCGTCGTTAGGGTGCGTCAGGGTGCGTCGTTAGGGTGCGTCAGGGTGCGTCGTTAGGGTTCGTCAGGGTGCGTTGTGTCGTCAGGGTGCGTTGTTAGGGTGCGTCAGGGTGCGTCGTTAGGGTGTGTCAGGGTGCGTCGTTAGGGTGCGTTAGGGTGCGATAGGGTGCGTCGTTAGGGTGCGTCGTTAGGGTGCGATAGGTTGCGTCGTTAGGGTGCGTCGTTAGGGTTCGTCAGGGTGCGCCGTTATGGTGCGTCAGGGTGCGTCGTTAGGGTGCGTCAGGGTGCGTCGTTAGGGTGCGTCATTAGGGTGCGTCAGGGTGCGTCAGGGTGCGTTGTGTCGTCAGGGTGCGTTGTTAGGGTGCGTCAGGGTGCGTCGTTAGGGTGCGTCAGGGTGCGTCGTTAGGGTTCGTCAGGGTGCGTCGTTAGGGTGTGTCAGGGTGCGTCGTTAGGGTGCGTCGTTAGGGTGCGTAGTTAGGGTGCGTCAGGGTGCGTCGTTAGGGTTCGTCAGAGTGCGTCGTTAGGGTGCGTCAGGGTGCGTCGTTAGGGTGCGTCAGGGTGCGTCGTTAGGGTGCGTCAGGGTGCGTCGTCAGGGTGCGTCAGGGTGCGTCGTTAGGGTTCGTCAGGGTGCGTCGTTAGGGTGCGTCAGGATGCGTCGTTAGGGTGCGTCAGGGTGCGTCGTTAGGGTTCGTCAGGGTGCGTCGTTAGGGTGCGTCAGGGTGCGTCGTTAGGGTGCGTCAGGGTGCGTCGTTAGGGTGCATCAGGGTGCGTCGTTAGGGTTCGTCAGGGTGCGTCGTTAGGGTGCGTCAGGGTGCGTCGTTAGGGTTCGTCAGGGTGCGTCGTTAGGGTTCGTCAGGGTGCGTCGTTAGGGTGCGTCAGGGTGCGTCGTTAGGGTGCGTCAGGGTGCGTCGTTAGGGTTCGTCAGGGTGCGTCGTTAGGGTGCGTCAGGGTGCGTCGTTAGGGTTCGTCAGGGTGCGTCGTTAGGGTGCGTCAGGGTGCGTCGTTAGGGTGCGTCAGGGTGCGTTGTGTCGTTAGGGTGCGTTGTTAGGGTGCGTAAGGGTGCGTCGTTAGGGTGCGTCAGGGTGCGTCCTGTCGTTAGGGTGCGTCGTTAGGGTTCGTCCGAGTGCGTCGTTAGGGTGCGTCAGGGTGCGTCGTTAGGGTGCGACAGGGTGCGTCGTTAGGTTTCGTCAGGGTGCGTTGTGTCGTCAGGGTGCGTTGTTAGGATGTGTCAGGGTGCGTCGTTAGGGTGCGTCAGGGTGCGTCCTGTCGTTAGGGTGCGTTGTTAGGGTGCGTCAGGGTGCGTCGTTAGGGTTCGTCCGAGTGCGTCGTTAGGGTGCGTCAGGGTGCGTCGTTAGGGTGCGTCAGGGTGCGTCGTTAGGTTTCGTCAGGGTGCGTTGTGTCATCAGGGTGCGTTGTTAGGGTGTGTCAGGGTGCATCGTTAGGGTGCGTCAGGGTGCGTCCTGTCGTTAGGGTGCGTTGTTAGGGTGCGTCAGGGTGCGTCGTTAGGGTGCGTCGTTAGGGTTCGTTAGGGTGCGTCGTTAGGGTGCGTCACGGTGCGTCGTTAGGGTGCGTCAGGGTGCGTCGTTAGGGTTCGTCAGGGTGCGTTGTGTCGTCAGGGTGCGTTGTTAGGGTGTGTCAGGGTGCGTCGTTAGGGTGCGTCAGGGTGCGTCGTTAGGGTTCGTCAGGGTGCGTTGTGTCGTCAGGGTGCGTTGTTAGGGTGCTACAGGGTGCGTCGTTAGGGTTCGTCAGGGTGCGTCGTTAGGGTTCGTCAGGGTGCGTCGTTAGGGTGCGTCAGGGTGCGTCGTTAGGTTTCGTCAGGGTGCGTTGTGTCGTCAGGGTGCGTTGTTAGGGTGTGTCAGGGTGCGTCGTTAGGGTGCGTCAGGGTGCGTCCTGTCGTTAGGGTGCGTCGTTAGGGTTCGTCCGAGTGCGTCGTTAGGGTGCGTCAGGGTGCGTCGTTAGGGTGCGTCAGGGTGCGTCGTTAGGTTTCGTCAGGGTGCGTTGTGTCGTCAGGGTGCGTTGTTAGGGTGTGTCAGGTTGCGTCGTTAGGGTTCGTCAGGGTGCGTCGTTAGGGTTCGTCAGGGTGCGTCGTTAGGGTGCGTCAGGGTGCGTCGTTAGGGTGCGTCAGGGTGCGTCGTTAGGGTGCGTCAGGGTGCGTTGTGTCATTAGGGTGCGTTGTTAGGGTGCGTCAGGGTGCGTCGTTAGGGTGCGTCAGGGTGCGTCCTGTCGTTAGGGTGCGTCGTTAGGGTTCGTCCGAGTGCGTCGTTAGGGTGCGTCAGGGTGCGTCGTTAGGGTGCGTCAGGGTGCGTCGTTAGGGTGCGTCAGGGTGCGTCGTTAGGGTTCGTCAGGGTGCGTCGTTAGGGTGCGTCAGGGTGCGTCGTTAGGGTGCGTCAGGGTGCGTCGTTAGGTTGCGTCAGGGTGCGTCGTTAGGGTGCGTCAGGGTGCGTTGTGTCGTTAGGGTGCGTTGTTAGGGTGCGTCAGGGTGCGTCGTTAGGGTGCGTCAGGGTGCGTCCTGTCGTTAGGGTGCGTCGTTAGGGTTCGTCCGAGTGCGTCGTTAGGGTGCGTCAGGGTGCGTCGTTAGGGTGCGTCAGGGTGCGTCGTTAGGTTTCGTCAGGGTGCGTTGTGTCGTCAGGGTGCGTTGTTAGGGTGTGTCAGGGTGCGTCGTTAGGGTGCGTCAGGGTGCGTCCTGTCGTTAGGGTGCGTTGTTAGGGTGCGTCAGGGTGCGTCGTTAGGGTTCGTCCGAGTGCGTCGTTAGGGTGCGTCAGGGTGCGTCGTTAGGGTGCGTCAGGGTGCGTCGTTAGGTTTCGTCAGGGTGCGTTGTGTCATCAGGGTGCGTTGTTAGGGTGTGTCAGGGTGCGTCGTTAGGGTGCGTCAGGGTGCGTCCTGTCGTTAGGGTGCGTCGTTAGGGTGCGTTAGGGTGCGTCGTTAGGGTTCGTTAGGGTGCGTCGTTAGGGTGCGTCAGGGTGCGTCGTTAGGGTGCGTCAGGGTGCGTCGTTAGGGTTCGTCAGGGTGCGTTGTGTCGTCAGGGTGCGTTGTTAGGGTGTGTCAGGGTGCGTCGTTAGGGTGCGTCAGGGTGCGTCGTTAGGGTTCGTCAGGGTGCGTTGTGTCGTCAGGGTGCGTTGTTAGGGTGCGTCAGGGTGCGTCGTTAGGGTTCGTCAGGGTGCGTCGTTAGGGTTCGTCAGGGTGCGTCGTTAGGGTGCGTCAGGGTGCGTCGTTAGGTTTCGTCAGGGTGCGTTGTGTCGTCAGGGTGCGTTGTTAGGGTGTGTCAGGGTGCGTCGTTAGGGTGCGTCAGGGTGCGTCCTGTCGTTAGGGTGCGTTGTTAGGGTGCGTCAGGGTGCGTCGTTAGGGTTCGTCCGAGTGCGTCGTTAGGGTGCGTCAGGGTGCGTCGTTAGGGTGCGTCAGGGTGCGTCGTTAGGTTTCGTCAGGGTGCGTTGTGTCGTCAGGGTGCGTTGTTAGAGTGTGTCAGGTTGCGTCGTTAGGGTTCGTCAGGGTGCGTCGTTAGGGTTCGTCAGGGTGCGTCGTTAGGGTGCGTCAGGGTGCGTCGTTAGGGTGCGTCAGGGTGCGTCGTTAGGGTGCGTCAGGGTGCGTTGTGTCATTAGGGTGCGTTGTTAGGGTGCGTCAGGGTGCGTCGTTAGGGTGCGTCAGGGTGCGTCCTGTCGTTAGGGTGCGTCGTTAGGGTTCGTCCGGGTGCGTCGTTAGGGTGCGTCAGGGTGCGTCGTTAGGGTGCGTCAGGGTGCGTCGTTAGGTTTCGTCAGGGTGCGTTGTGTCGTCAGGGTGCGTTGTTAGGGTGTGTCAGGGTGCGTCGTTAGGGTGCGTCAGGGTGCGTCCTGTCGTTAGGGTGCGTTGTTAGGGTGCGTCAGGGTGCGTCGTTAGGGTTCGTCCGAGTGCGTCGTTAGGGTGCGTCAGGGTGCGTCGTTAGGGTGCGTCAGGGTGCGTCGTTAGGTTTCGTCAGGGTGCGTTGTGTCGTCAGGGTGCGTTGTTAGGGTGTGTCAGGGTGCGTCGTTAGGGTGCGTCAGGGTGCGTCCTGTCGTTAGGGTGCGTTGTTAGGGTGCGTCAGGGTGCGTCGTTAGGGTGCGTCGTTAGGGTTCGTCAGGGTGCGTCGTTAGGGTGCGTCAGGGTGCGTCGTTAGGGTGCGTCAGGGTGCGTCGTTAGGGTTCGTCAGGGTACGTTGTGTCGTCAGGGTGCGTTGTTAGGGTGTGTCAGGGTGCGTCGTTAGGGTGCGTCAGGGTGCGTCGTTAGGGTGCGTCAGGGTGCGTCGTTAGGGTGCGTCAGGGTGCGTCGTTAGGGTGCGTCAGGGTGCGTCGTTAGGTTTCGTCAGGGTGCGTTGTGTCGTCAGGGTGCGTTGTTAGGGTGTGTCAGGGTGCGTCGTTAGGGTGCGTCAGGGTGCGTCCTGTCGTTAGGGTGCGTTGTTAGGGTGCGTCAGGGTGCGTTGTTAGGGTGCGTCAGGGTGCGTCGTTAGGGTGCGTCAGGGTGCGTCGTTAGGGTTCGTCAGAGTGCGTCGTTAGGTTTCGTCAGGGTGCGTTGTGTCGTCAGGGTGCGTTGTTAGGGTGTGTCAGGGTGCGTCGTTAGGGTGCGTCAGGGTGCGTCCTGTCGTTAGGGTGTGTCGTTAGGGTGCGTCAGGGTGCGTCGTTAGGGTGCGTCGTTAGGGTTCGTCAGGGTGCGTCGTTAGGGTGCGTCAGGGTGCGTCGTTAGGGTGCGTCAGGGTGCGTCGTTAGGGTTCGTCAGGGTGCGTTGTGTCGTCAGGGTGCGTTGTTAGGGTGTGTCAGGGTGCGTCGTTAGGGTGCGTCAGGGTGCGTCGTTAGGGTGCGTCAGGGTGCGTCGTTAGGGTTCTTCAGGGTGCGTTGTGTCGTCAGGGTGCGTTGTTAGGGTGCGTCAGGGTGCGTCGTTAGGGTGCGTCAGGGTGCGTCGTTAGGGTGCGTTAGGGTGCGATAGGGTGCGTCGTTAGGGTGCGTCGTTAGGGTGCGTCAGGTTGCGTCGTTAGGGTGCGTCGTTAGGGTTCGTCAGGGTGCGTCGTTAGGGTGCGTCGTTAGGGTGCGTTGTGTCGTCAGGGTGCGTCGTTAGGGTTCGTCAGGGTGCGTCGTTAGGGTGCGTCAGGGTGCGTTGTTAGGGTGCGTCAGGGTGCGTCATTATGGTGCGTCAGGGTGCGTCGTTAGGGTTCGTCAGGGTGCGTCGTTAGGGTGCGTCAGGGTGCGTCGTTAGGGTTCGTCAGGGTACGTCGTTAGGGTGCGTCAGGGTGCGTCGTTAGGGTGCGTCAGGGTGCGTCGTTAGGGTTCGTCAGGGTACGTCGTTAGGGTGCGTCAGGGTGCGTCGTTAGGGTGCGTCAGGGTGCGTCGTTAGGGTTCGTCAGGGTGCGTTGTGTCGTCAGGGTGCGTTGTTAGGGTGCGTCAGGGTGCGTCAGGGTGCGTCCTGTCGTTAGGGTGCGTCGTTAGGGTGCGTCAGGGTGCGTCGTTAGGGTTAGGGTGCGTCGTTAGGGTGCGTCAGGGTGCGTCGTTAGGGTGCGTCAGGGTGCGTCGTTAGGGTTCGTCAGGGTGCGTCGTTAGGGTGCGTCAGGGTGCGTTGTTAGGGTGCGTCAGGGTGCGTCATTATGGTGCGTCAGGGTGCGTCGTTAGGGTTCGTCAGGGTGCGTCGTTAGGGTGCGTCAGGGTGCGTCGTTAGGGTTCGTCAGGGTACGTCGTTAGGGTGCGTCAGGGTGCGTCGTTAGGGTGCGTCAGGGTGCGTCGTTAGGGTGCGTCAGGGTGCGTCGTTAGGGTTCGTCAGGGTGCGTCGTTAGGGTGCATCAGGGTGCGTCGTTAGGGTGCGTCGTTAGGGTGCGTCAGGGTGCGTCGTTAGGGTGCGTCAGGGTGCGTTGTGTCGTTAGGGTGCGTTGTTAGGGTGCGTCAGGGTGCGTCAGGGTGCGTCAGGGTGCGTCCTGTCGTTAGGGTGCGTTGTTAGGGTGCGTCAGGGTGCGTCGTTAGGGTGCGTCGTTAGGGTTCGTTAGGGTGCGTCGTTAGGGTGCGTCAGGGTGCGTCGTTAGGGTGCGTCAGGGTGCGTCGTTAGGGTTCGTCAGGGTGCGTTGTGTCGTCAGGGTGCGTTGTTAGGGTGTGTCAGGGTGCGTCGTTATGGTGCGTCAGGGTGCGTCGTTAGGGTTCGTCAGGGTGCGTTGTGTCGTCAGGGTGCGTTGTTAGGGTGCGTCAGGGTGCGTCGTTAGGGTTCGTCAGGGTGCGTCGTTAGGGTTCGTCAGGGTGCGTCGTTAGGGTGCGTCAGGGTGCGTCGTTAGGGTGCGTCAGGGTGCGTCGTTAGGGTGCGTCAGGGTGCGTTGTGTCGTTAGGGTGCGTTGTTAGGGTGCGTCAGGGTGCGTCGTTAGGGTGCGTCAGGGTGCGTCCTGTCGTTAGGGTGCGTCGTTAGGGTTCGTCCGAGTGCGTCGTTAGGGTGCGTCAGGGTGCGTCGTTAGGGTGCGTCAGGGTGCGTCGTTAGGTTTCGTCAGGGTGCGTTGTGTCGTCAGGGTGCGTTGTTAGGGTGTGTCAGGGTGCGTCGTTAGGGTGCGTCAGGGTGCGTCCTGTCGTTAGGGTGCGTTGTTAGGGTGCGTCAGGGTGCGTCGTTAGGGTTCGTCCGAGTGCGTCGTTAGGGTGCGTCAGGGTGCGTCGTTAGGGTGCGTCAGGGTGCGTTGTGTCGTCAGGGTGCGTTGTTAGGGTGCGTCGTTAGGGTGCGTTGTGTCGTCAGGGTGCGTCGTTAGGGTTCGTCAGGGTGCGTCGTTAGGGTGCGTCAGGGTGCGTTGTTAGGGTGCGTCAGGGTGCGTCATTATGGTGCGTCAGGGTGCGTCGTTAGGGTGCGTCAGGGTGCGTCGTTAGGGTGCGTCAGGGTGCGTCCTGTCGTTAGGGTGCGTCGTTAGGGTTCGTCAGGGTGCGTCGTTAGGGTGCGTCAGGGTGCGTCGTTAGGGTGTTTCAGGGTGCGTCGTTAGGGTGCGATAGGGTGCGTCGTTAGGGTGCGTCAGGGTGCGTCGTTAGGGTGCGTCAGGGTGCGTTGTTAGGGTGCGTCAGGGTGCGTCGTTATGGTGCGTCAGGGTGCGTCGTTAGGGTTCGTCAGGGTGCGTCGTTAGGGTGCGTCAGGGTGCGTCGTTAGGGTTCGTCAGGGTACGTCGTTAGGGTGCGTCAGGGTGCGTCGTTAGGGTGCGTCAGGGTGCGTCGTTAGGGTGCGTCAGGGTGCGTCGTTAGGGTTCGTCAGGGTGCGTCGTTAGGGTGCATCAGGGTGCGTCGTTAGGGTGCGTCGTTAGGGTGCGTCAGGGTGCGTCGTTAGGGTGCGTCAGGGTGCGTTGTGTCGTTAGGGTGCGTTGTTAGGGTGCGTCAGGGTGCGTCAGGGTGCGTCAGGGTGCGTCCTGTCGTTAGGGTGCGTTGTTAGGGTGCGTCAGGGTGCGTCGTTAGGGTGCGTCGTTAGGGTTCGTTAGGGTGCGTCGTTAGGGTGCGTCAGGGTGCGTCGTTAGGGTGCGTCAGGGTGCGTCGTTAGGGTTCGTCAGGGTGCGTTGTGTCGTCAGGGTGCGTTGTTAGGGTGTGTCAGGGTGCGTCGTTATGGTGCGTCAGGGTGCGTCGTTAGGGTTCGTCAGGGTGCGTTGTGTCGTCAGGGTGCGTTGTTAGGGTGCGTCAGGGTGCGTCGTTAGGGTTCGTCAGGGTGCGTCGTTAGGGTTCGTCAGGGTGCGTCGTTAGGGTGCGTCAGGGTGCGTCGTTAGGGTGCGTCAGGGTGCGTCGTTAGGGTGCGTCAGGGTGCGTTGTGTCGTTAGGGTGCGTTGTTAGGGTGCGTCAGGGTGCGTCGTTAGGGTGCGTCAGGGTGCGTCCTGTCGTTAGGGTGCGTCGTTAGGGTTCGTCCGAGTGCGTCGTTAGGGTGCGTCAGGGTGCGTCGTTAGGGTGCGTCAGGGTGCGTCGTTAGGTTTCGTCAGGGTGCGTTGTGTCGTCAGGGTGCGTTGTTAGGGTGTGTCAGGGTGCGTCGTTAGGGTGCGTCAGGGTGCGTCCTGTCGTTAGGGTGCGTTGTTAGGGTGCGTCAGGGTGCGTCGTTAGGGTTCGTCCGAGTGCGTCGTTAGGGTGCGTCAGGGTGCGTCGTTAGGGTGCGTCAGGGTGCGTTGTGTCGTCAGGGTGCGTTGTTAGGGTGCGTCGTTAGGGTGCGTTGTGTCGTCAGGGTGCGTCGTTAGGGTTCGTCAGGGTGCGTCGTTAGGGTGCGTCAGGGTGCGTTGTTAGGGTGCGTCAGGGTGCGTCGTTAGGGTGCGTCAGGGTGCGTCGTTAGGGTTCGTCAGGGTGCGTCGTTAGGGTGCGTCAGGGTGCGTCGTTAGGGTTCGTCAGGGTACGTCGTTAGGGTGCGTCAGGGTGCGTCGTTAGGGTGCGTCAGGGGTGTCGTCAGGGTGCGTCGTTAGGGTTCGTCAGGGTACGTCGTTAGGGTGCGTCAGGGTGCGTCGTTAGGGTGCGTCAGGGTGCGTCGTTAGGGTTCGTCAGGGTGCGTCAGGGTGCGTTGTTAGGGTGCGTCAGGGTGCGTCGTTAGGGTTCGTCAGGGTGCGTCGTTAGGGTTCGTCAGGGTGCGTCGTTAGGGTGCGTCAGGGTGCGTCGTTAGGGTGCGTCGTTAGGGTGCGTCAGGGTGCGTTGTGTCGTTAGGGTGCGTTGTTAGGGTGCGTCAGGGTGCGTCAGGGTGCGTCCTGTCGTTAGGGTGCGTCGTTAGGGTTCGTCAGGGTGCGTCGTTAGGGTGCGTCAGGGTGCGTCGTTAGGGTGCGTCAGGGTGCGTCGTTAGGGTTGGTCAGGGTGCGTTGTGTCGTCAGGGTGCGTTGTTAGGGTGTGTCAGGGTGCGTCGTTAGGGTGCGTCAGGGTGCGTCCTGTCGTTAGGGTGCGTTGTTAGGGTGCGTCAGGGTGCGTCGTTAGGGTGCGTCAGGGTGCGTCCTGTCGTTAGGGTGCGTCGATAGGGTTCGTCAGGGTGCGTCATTAGGGTGCGTCAGGGTGCGTCCTGTCGTTAGGGTGCGTTGTTAGGGTGCGTCAGGGTGCGTCGTTAGGGTGCGTCAGGGTGCGTCCTGTCGTTAGGGTGCGTCGTTAGGGTTCGTCAGGGTGCGTCGTTAGGGTGCGTCAGGGTGCGTCGTTAGGGTGTTTCAGGGTGCGTCGTTAGGGTGCGATAGGGTGCGTCGTTAGGGTGCGTCGTTAGGGTGCGATAGGGTGCGTCGTTAGGGTTCGTCAGGGTGCCTCGTTAGGGTGCGTCAGGGTGCGTCGTTAGGGTGCGTCAGGGTGCGTCGTTAGGGTGCGTCAGGGTGCGTCGTTAGGGTGCGTCAGGGTGCGTCGTTAGGGTGCGTCAGGGTGCGTCGTTAGGGTGCGTCAGGGTGCGTCATTATGGTGCGTCAGGGTGCGTCGTTAGGGTGCGTCAGGGTGCGTCGTTAGGGTGCGTCAGGGTGCGTCGTTAGGGTTCGTCAGGGTACGTCGTTAGGGTGCGTCAGGGTGCGTCGTTAGGGTGCGTCAGGGTGCGTCGTTAGGGTGCGTCAGGGTGCGTCGTTAGGGTTCGTCAGGGTGCGTCGTTAGGGTGCATCAGGGTGCGTCGTTAGGGTGCGTCGTTAGGGTGCGTCAGGGTGCGTCGTTAGGGTGCGTCAGGGTGCGTTGTGTCGTTAGGGTGCGTTGTTAGGGTGCGTCAGGGTGCGTCAGGGTGCGTCAGGGTGCGTCCTGTCGTTAGGGTGCGTTGTTAGGGTGCGTCAGGGTGCGTCGTTAGGGTGCGTCGTTAGGGTTCGTTAGGGTGCGTCGTTAGGGTGCGTCAGGGTGCGTCGTTAGGGTGCGTCAGGGTGCGTCGTTAGGGTTCGTCAGGGTGCGTTGTGTCGTCAGGGTGCGTTGTTAGGGTGTGTCAGGGTGCGTCGTTATGGTGCGTCAGGGTGCGTCGTTAGGGTTCGTCAGGGTGCGTTGTGTCGTCAGGGTGCGTTGTTAGGGTGCGTCAGGGTGCGTCGTTAGGGTTCGTCAGGGTGCGTCGTTAGGGTTCGTCAGGGTGCGTCGTTAGGGTGCGTCAGGGTGCGTCGTTAGGGTGCGTCAGGGTGCGTCGTTAGGGTGCGTCAGGGTGCGTTGTGTCGTTAGGGTGCGTTGTTAGGGTGCGTCAGGGTGCGTCGTTAGGGTGCGTCAGGGTGCGTCCTGTCGTTAGGGTGCGTCGTTAGGGTTCGTCCGAGTGCGTCGTTAGGGTGCGTCAGGGTGCGTCGTTAGGGTGCGTCAGGGTGCGTCGTTAGGTTTCGTCAGGGTGCGTTGTGTCGTCAGGGTGCGTTGTTAGGGTGTGTCAGGGTGCGTCGTTAGGGTGCGTCAGGGTGCGTCCTGTCGTTAGGGTGCGTTGTTAGGGTGCGTCAGGGTGCGTCGTTAGGGTTCGTCCGAGTGCGTCGTTAGGGTGCGTCAGGGTGCGTCGTTAGGGTGCGTCAGGGTGCGTCGTTAGGTTTCGTCAGGGTGCGTTGTGTCGTCAGGGTGCGTTGTTAGGGTGTGTCAGGGTGCGTTGTTAGGGTGCGTCAGGGTGCAGGGTGCGTTGTTAGGGTGCGTCAGGGTGCGTTGTGTCGTCAGGGTGCGTTGTTAGGGTGCGTCAGGGTGCGTCGTTAGGGTTCGTCAGGGTGCGTCGTTAGGGTTCGTCAGGGTGCGTCGTTAGGGTGCGTCAGGGTGCGTCGTTAGGGTGCGTCAGGGTGCGTCGTTAGGGTGCGTCAGGGTGCGTTGTGTCGTTAGGGTGCGTTGTTAGGGTGCGTCAGGGTGCGTCGTTAGGGTGCGTCAGGGTGCGTCCTGTCGTTAGGGTGCGTCGTTAGGGTTCGTCCGAGTGCGTCGTTAGGGTGCGTCAGGGTGCGTCGTTAGGGTGCGTCAGGGTGCGTCGTTAGGTTTCGTCAGGGTGCGTTGTGTCGTCAGGGTGCGTTGTTAGGGTGTGTCAGGGTGCGTCGTTAGGGTGCGTCAGGGTGCGTCCTGTCGTTAGGGTGCGTTGTTAGGGTGCGTCAGGGTGCGTCGTTAGGGTTCGTCCGAGTGCGTCGTTAGGGTGCGTCAGGGTGCGTCGTTAGGGTGCGTCAGGGTGCGTCGTTAGGTTTCGTCAGGGTGCGTTGTGTCGTCAGGGTGCGTTGTTAGGGTGTGTCAGGGTGCGTTGTTAGGGTGCGTCAGGGTGCGTCCTGTCGTTAGGGTGCGTTGTTAGGGTGCGTCAGGGTGCGTCGTTAGGGTGCGTCAGGGTGCGTCGTTAGGGTGCGTCAGGGTGCGTCGTTAGGGTGCGTCAGGGTGCGTCGTTAGGGTTCGTCAGGGTGCGTTGTGTCGTCAGGGTGCGTTGTTAGGGTGTGTCAGGGTGCGTCGTTAGGGTGCGTCAGGGTGCGTCGTTAGGGTGCGTCAGGGTGCGTCGTTAGGGTTCGTCAGGGTGCGTTGTGTCGTCAGGGTGCGTTGTTAGGGTGCGTCAGGGTGCGTCGTTAGGGTGTGTCAGGGTGCGTCGTTAGGGTGCGTTAGGGTGCGATAGGGTGCGTCGTTAGGGTGCGTCGTTAGGGTGCGATAGGTTGCGTCGTTAGGGTGCGTCGTTAGGGTTCGTCAGGGTGCGTTGTGTCGTCAGGGTGCGTTGTTAGGGTGCGTCGTTAGGGTGCGTTGTGTCGTCAGGGTGCGTCGATAGGGTTCGTCAGGGTGCGTCGTTAGGGTGCGTCAGGGTGCGTTGTTAGGGTGCGTCAGGGTGCGTCATTATGGTGCGTCAGGGTGCGTCGTTAGGGTTCGTCAGGGTGCGTCGTTAGGGTGGTCAGGGTGCGTCGTTAGGGTTCGTCAGGGTACGTCGTTAGGGTGCGTCAGGGTGCGTCGTTAGGGTGCGTCAGGGTGCGTCGTTAGGGTTCGTCAGGGTGCGTTGTGTCGTCAGGGTGCATTGTTAGGGTGCGTCAGGGTGCGTCGTTAGGGTTCGTCAGGGTGCGTCGTTAGGGTTCGTCAGGGTGCGTCGTTAGGGTGCGTCAGGGTGCGTCGTTAGGGTGCGTCGTTAGGGTGCGTCAGGGTGCGTCGTTAGGGTGCGTCAGGGTGCGTTGTGTCGTTAGGGTGCGTTGTTAGGGTGCGTCAGGGTGCGTCAGGGTGCGTCAGGGTGCATCAGGGTGCGTCCTGTCGTTAGGGTGCGTTGTTAGGGTGCGTCAGGGTGCGTCGTTAGGGTGCGTCGTTAGGGTGCGTCAGGGTGCGTCGTTAGGGTGCGTCAGGGTGCGTCGTTAGGGTTCGTCAGGGTGCGTCGTTAGGGTTCGTCAGGGTGCGTCGTTAGGGTGCGTCAGGGTGCGTCGTTAGGGTGCGTCGTTAGGGTGCGTCAGGGTGCGTCGTTAGGGTGCGTCAGGGTGCGTTGTGTCGTTAGGGTGCGTTGTTAGGGTGCGTCAGGGTGCGTCAGGGTGCGTCAGGGTGCGTCCTGTCGTTAGGGTGCGTTGTTAGGGTGCGTCAGGGTGCGTCGTTAGGGTGCGTCGTTAGGGTTCGTTAGGGTGCGTCGTTAGGGTGCGTCAGGGTGCGTCGTTAGGGTGCGTCAGGGTGCGTCGTTAGGGTTCGTCAGGGTGCGTTGTGTCGTCAGGGTGCGTTGTTAGGGTGCGTCAGGGTGCGTCGTTAGGGTGCGTCAGGGTGCGTCGTTAGGGTTCGTCAGGGTGCGTTGTGCCGTCAGGGTGCGTTGTTAGGGTGCGTCAGGGTGCGTCGTTAGGGTGCGTCAGGGTGCGTCGTTAGGGTTCGTCAGGGTGCGTCGTTAGGGTGCGTCAGGGTGCGTCGTTAGGGTGCGTCAGGGTGCGTCGTTAGGGTGCGTCAGGGTGCGTTGTGTCGTTAGGGTGCGTTGTTAGGGTGCGTCAGGGTGCGTTGTTAGGGTGCGTCAGGGTGCGTCTTGTCGGTAGGGTGCGTCGTTAGGGTTCGTCCGAGTGCGTCGTTAGGGTGCGTCAGGGTGCGTCGTTAGGGTGCGTCAGGGTGCGTCGTTAGGTTTCGTCAGGGTGCGTTGTGTCGTCAGGGTGCGTTGTTAGGGTGTGTCAGGGTGCGTCGTTAGGGTGCGTCAGGGTGCGTCGTTAGGGTGCGTCAGGGTGCGTCGTTAGGGTGCGTCAGGGTGCGTCGTTAGGGTTCGTCCGAGTGCGTCGTTAGGGTGCGTCAGGGTGCGTCGTTAGGGTGCGTCAGGGTGCGTCGTTAGGTTTCGTCAGGGTGCGTTGTGTCATCAGGGTGCGTTGTTAGGGTGTGTCAGGGTGCGTCGTTAGGGTGCGTCAGGGTGCGTCCTGTCGTTAGGGTGCGTTGTTAGGGTGCGTCAGGGTGCGTCGTTAGGGTGCGTCGTTAGGGTTCGTTAGGGTGCGTCGTTAGGGTGCGTCAGGGTGCGTCGTTAGGGTGCGTCAGGGTGCGTCGTTAGGGTTCGTCAGGGTGCGTTGTGTCGTCAGGGTGCGTTGTTAGGGTGTGTCAGGGTGCGTCGTTAGGGTGCGTCAGGGTGCGTCGTTAGGGTTCGTCAGGGTGCGTTGTGTCGTCAGGGTGCGTTGTTAGGGTGCGTCAGGGTGCGTCGTTAGGGTTCGTCAGGGTGCGTCGTTAGGGTTCGTCAGGGTGCGTCGTTAGGGTGCGTCAGGGTGCGTCGTTAGGGTGCGTCAGGGTGCGTCGTTAGGGTGCGTCAGGGTGCGTTGTGTCGTTAGGGTGCGTTGTTAGGGTGCGTCAGGGTGCGTCAGGGTACGTCAGGGTGCGTCCTGTCGTTAGGGTGCGTTGTTAGGGTGCGTCAGGGTGCGTCGTTAGGGTGCGTCAGGGTGCGTCCTGTCGTTAGGGTGCGTCGTTAGGGTTCGTCCGAGTGCGTCGTTAGGGTGCGTCAGGGTGCGTCGTTAGGGTGCGTCAGGGTGCGTCGTTAGGTTTCGTCAGGGTGCGTTGTGTCGTCAGGGTGCGTTGTTAGGGTGTGTCAGGGTGCGTCGTTAGGGTGCGTCAGGGTGCGTCCTGTCGTTAGGGTGCGTTGTTAGGGTGCGTCAGGGTGCGTCGTTAGGGTTCGTCCGAGTGCGTCGTTAGGGTGCGTCAGGGTGCGTCGTTAGGGTGCGTCAGGGTGCGTCGTTAGGTTTCGTCAGGGTGCGTTGTGTCGTCAGGGTGCGTTGTTAGGGTGTGTCAGGGTGCGTCGTTAGGGTGCGTCAGGGTGCGTCCTGTCGTTAGGGTGCGTTGTTAGGGTGCGTCAGGGTGCGTCGTTAGGGTTCGTCCGAGTGCGTCGTTAGGGTGCGTCAGGGTGCGTCGTTAGGGTGCGTCAGGGTGCGTCGTTAGGGTTCGTCAGGGTGCGTTGTGTCATCAGGGTGCGTTGTTAGGGTGTGTCAGGGTGCGTCGTTAGGGTGCGTCAGGGTGCGTCCTGTCGTTAGGGTGCGTTGTTAGGGTGCGTCAGGGTGCGTCGTTAGGGTGCATCGTTAGGGTTCGTTAGGGTGCGTCGTTAGGGTGCGTCAGGGTGCGTCGTTAGGGTGCGTCAGGGTGCGTCGTTAGGGTTCGTCAGGGTGCGTTGTGTCGTCAGGGTGCGTTGTTAGGGTGTGTCAGGGTGCGTCGTTAGAGTGCGTCAGGGTGCGTCGTTAGGGTTCGTCAGGGTGCGTTGTGTCGTCAGGGTGCGTTGTTAGGGTGCGTCAGGGTGCGTCGTTAGGGTTCGTCAGGGTGCGTCGTTAGGGTTCGTCAGGGTGCGTCGTTAGGGTGCGTCAGGGTGCGTCGTTAGGGTGCGTCAGGGTGCGTCGTTAGGGTGCGTCAGGGTGCGTCGTTAGGTTTCGTCAGGGTGCGTTGTGTCATCAGGGTGCGTTGTTAGGGTGTGTCAGGGTGCGTCGTTAGGGTGCGTCAGGGTGCGTCCTGTCGTTAGGATGCGTTGTTAGGGTGCGTCAGGGTGCGTCGTTAGGGTGCGTCGTTAGGGTTCGTTAGGGTGCGTCGTTAGGGTGCGTCAGGGTGCGTCGTTAGGGTGCGTCAGGGTGCGTCGTTAGGGTTCGTCAGGGTGCGTTGTGTCGTCAGGGTGCGTTGTTAGGGTGTGTCAGGGTGCGTCGTTAGGGTGCGTCAGGGTGCGTCGTTAGGGTTCGTCAGGGTGCGTTGTGTCGTCAGGGTGCGTTGTTAGGGTGCGTCAGGGTGCGTCGTTAGGGTTCGTCAGGGTGCGTCGTTAGGGTTCGTCAGGGTGCGTTGTTAGGGTGCGTCAGGGTGCGTCGTTAGGGTGCGTCAGGGTGCGTCGTTAGGGTGCGTCAGGGTGCGTCCTGTCGTTAGGGTGCGTCGTTAGGGTTCGTCCGAGTGCGTCGTTAGGGTGCGTCAGGGTGCGTCGTTAGGGTGCGTCAGGGTGCGTCGTTAGGTTTCGTCAAGGTGCGTTGTGTCGTCAGGGTGCGTTGTTAGGGTGTGTCAGGGTGCGTCGTTAGGGTGCGTCAGGGTGCGTCCTGTCGTTAGGGTGCGTTGTTAGTGTGCGTTAGGGTGCGTCGTTAGGGTTCGTCCGAGTGCGTCGTTAGGGTGCGTCAGGGTGCGTCGTTAGGGTGCGTCAGGGTGCGTCGTTAGGTTTCGTCAGGGTGCGTTGTGTCGTCAGGGTGCGTTGTTAGGGTGTGTCAGGGTGCGTCGTTAGGGTTCGTCAGGGTGCGTCGTTAGGGTTCGTCAGGGTGCGTCGTTAGGGTGCGTCAGGGTGCGTCGTTAGGGTGCGTCAGGGTGCGTCGTTAGGGTGCGTCAGGGTGCGTTGTGTCATTAGGGTGCGTTGTTAGGGTGCGTCAGGGTGCGTCAGGGTACGTCAGGGTGCGTCCTGTCGTTAGGGTGCGTTGTTAGGGTGCGTCAGGGTGCGTCGTTAGGGTGCGTCAGGGTGCGTCCTGTCGTTAGGGTGCGTCGTTAGGGTTCGTCCGAGTGCGTCGTTAGGGTGCGTCAGGGTGCGTCGTTAGGGTGCGTCAGGGTGCGTCGTTAGGTTTCGTCAGGGTGCGTTGTGTCGTCAGGGTGCGTTGTTAGGGTGTGTCAGGGTGCGTCGTTAGGGTGCGTCAGGGTGCGTCCTGTCGTTAGGGTGCGTTGTTAGGGTGCGTCAGGGTGCGTCGTTAGGGTTCGTCCGAGTGCGTCGTTAGGGTGCGTCAGGGTGCGTCGTTAGGGTGCGTCAGGGTGCGTCGTTAGGTTTCGTCAGGGTGCGTTGTGTCGTCAGGGTGCGTTGTTAGGGTGTGTCAGGGTGCGTCGTTAGGGTGCGTCAGGGTGCGTCCTGTCGTTAGGGTGCGTTGTTAGGGTGCGTCAGGGTGCGTCGTTAGGGTGCGTCGTTAGGGTTCGTCAGGGTGCGTCGTTAGGGTGCGTCAGGGTGCGTCGTTAGGGTGCGTCAGGGTGCGTCGTTAGGGTTCGTCAGGGTGCGTTGTGTCGTCAGGGTGCGTTGTTAGGGTGTGTCAGGGTGCGTCGTTAGGGTGCGTCAGGGTGCGTCCTGTCGTTAGGGTGCGTTGTTAGGGTGCGTCAGGGTGCGTCGTTAGGGTTCGTCCGAGTGCGTCGTTAGGGTGCGTCAGGGTGCGTCGTTAGGGTGCGTCAGGGTGCGTCGTTAGGTTTCGTCAGGGTGCGTTGTGTCATCAGGGTGCGTTGTTAGGGTGTGTCAGGGTGCGTCGTTAGGGTGCGTCAGGGTGCGTCCTGTCGTTAGGGTGCGTTGTTAGGGTGCGTCAGGGTGCGTCGTTAGGGTGCGTCGTTAGGGTTCGTTAGGGTGCGTCGTTAGGGTGCGTCAGGGTGCGTCGTTAGGGTGCGTCAGGGTGCGTCGTTAGGGTTCGTCAGGGTGCGTTGTGTCGTCAGGGTGCGTTGTTAGGGTGTGTCAGGGTGCGTCGTTAGGGTGCGTCAGGGTGCGTCGTTAGGGTTCGTCAGGGTGCGTTGTGTCGTCAGGGTGCGTTGTTAGGGTGCGTCAGGGTGCGTCGTTAGGGTTCGTCAGGGTGCGTCGTTAGGGTTCGTCAGGGTGCGTCGTTAGGGTGCGTCAGGGTGCGTCGTTAGGGTGCGTCAGGGTGCGTCGTTAGGGTGCGTCAGGGTGCGTTGTGTCGTTAGGGTGCGTTGTTAGGGTGCGTCAGGGTGCGTCAGGGTACGTCAGGGTGCGTCCTGTCGTTAGGGTGCGTTGTTAGGGTGCGTCAGGGTGCGTCGTTAGGGTGCGTCAGGTGCGTCGTTAGGGTGCGTCAGGGTGCGTCGTTAGGGTTCGTCAGGGTGCGTTGTGTCATCAGGGTGCGTTGTTAGGGTGTGTCAGGGTGCGTCGTTAGGGTGCGTCAGGGTGCGTCCTGTCGTTAGGGTGCGTTGTTAGGGTGCGTCAGGGTGCGTCGTTAGGGTGCGTCGTTAGGGTTCGTTAGGGTGCGTCGTTAGGGTGCGTCAGGGTGCGTCGTTAGGGTGCGTCAGGGTGCGTCGTTAGGGTTCGTCAGGGTGCGTTGTGTCATCAGGGTGCGTTGTTAGGGTGTGTCAGGGTGCGTCGTTAGGGTGCGTCAGGGTGCGTCGTTAGGGTTCGTCAGGGTGCGTTGTGTCGTCGTTGTAGGGTGCGTCAGGGTGCGTCGTTAGGGTTCGTCAGGGTGCGTCGTTAGGGTTCGTCAGGGTGCGTCGTTAGGGTGCGTCAGGGTGCGTCGTTAGGGTGCGTCAGGGTGCGTCGTTAGGGTGCGTCAGGGTGCGTTGTGTCGTTAGGGTGCGTTGTTAGGGTGCGTCAGGGTGCGTCAGGGTACGTCAGGGTGCGTCCTGTCGTTAGGGTGCGTCGTTAGGGTTCGTCCGAGTGCGTCGTTAGGGTGCGTCAGGGTGCGTCGTTAGGGTGCGTCAGGGTGCGTCGTTAGGTTTCGTCAGGGTGCGTTGTGTCGTCAGGGTGCGTTGTTAGGGTGTGTCAGGGTGCGTCGTTAGGGTGCGTCAGGGTGCGTCCTGTTGTTAGGGTGCGTTGTTAGGGTGCGTCAGGGTGCGTCGTTAGGGTTCGTCCGAGTGCGCCGTTAGGGTGCGTCAGGGTGCGTCGTTAGGGTGCGTCAGGGTGCGTCGTTAGGTTTCGTCAGGGTGCGTTGTGTCGTCAGGGTGCGTTGTTAGGGTGTGTCAGGGTGCGTCGTTAGGGTGCGTCAGGGTGCGTCCTGTCGTTAGGGTGCGTTGTTAGGGTGCGTCAGGGTGCGTCGTTAGGGTTCGTCCGAGTGCGTCGTTAGGGTGCGTCAGGGTGCGTCGTTAGGGTGCGTCAGGGTGCGTCGTTAGGTTTCGTCAGGGTTCGTTGTGTCATCAGGGTGCGTTGTTAGGGTGTGTCAGGGTGCGTCGTTAGGGTGCGTCAGGGTGCGTCCTGTCGTTAGGGTGCGTTGTTAGGGTGCGTCAGGGTGCGTCGTTAGGGTGCATCGTTAGGGTTCGTTAGGGTGCGTCGTTAGGGTGCGTCAGGGTGCGTGCGTCGTTAGGGTGCGTCAGGGTGCGTCGTTAGGGTTCGTCAGGGTGCGTTGTGTCGTCAGGGTGCGTTGTTAGGGTGTGTCAGGGTGCGTCGTTAGAGTGCGTCAGGGTGCGTCGTTAGGGTTCGTCAGGGTGCGTTGTGTCGTCAGGGTGCGTTGTTAGGGTGCGTCAGGGTGCGTCGTTAGGGTTCGTCAGGGTGCGTCGTTAGGGTTCGTCAGGGTGCGTCGTTAGGGTGCGTCAGGGTGCGTCGTTAGGGTGCGTCAGGGTGCGTCGTTAGGGTGCGTAAGGGTGCGTCGTTAGGTTTCGTCAGGGTGCGTTGTGTTAGGGTGCGTCAGGGTGCGTCGTTAGGGTGCGTCAGGGTGCGTCCTGTCGTTAGGGTGCGTTGTTAGGGTGCGTCAGGGTGCGTCGTTAGGGTGCGTCGTTAGGGTTCGTTAGGGTGCGTCGTTAGGGTGCGTCAGGGTGCGTTGTTAGGGTGCGTCAGGGTGCGTCGTTAGGGTTCGTCAGGGTGCGTTGTGTCGTCAGGGTGCGTTGTTAGGGTGTGTCAGGGTGCGTCGTTAGGGTGCGTCAGGGTGCGTCGTTAGGGTTCGTCAGGGTGCGTTGTGTCGTCAGGGTGCGTTGTTAGGGTGCGTCAGGGTGCGTCGTTAGGGTTCGTCAGGGTGCGTCGTTAGGGTTCGTCAGGGTGCGTCGTTAGGGTGCGTCAGGGTGCGTCGTTAGGGTGCGTCAGGGTGCGTCGTTAGGGTGCGTCAGGGTGCGTCCTGTCGTTAGGGTGCGTCGTTAGGGTTCGTCCGAGTGCGTCGTTAGGGTGCGTCAGGGTGCGTCGTTAGGGTGCGTCAGGGTGCGTCGTTAGGTTTCGTCAAGGTGCGTTGTGTCGTCAGGGTGCGTTGTTAGGGTGTGTCAGGGTGCGTCGTTAGGGTGCGTCAGGGTGCGTCCTGTCGTTAGGGCGTCGTTGTTAGGGTGCGTCAGGGTGCGTCGTTAGGGTTCGTCCGAGTGCGTCGTTAGGGTGCGTCAGGGTGCGTCGTTAGGGTGCGTCAGGGTGCGTCGTTAGGTTTCGTCAGGGTGCGTTGTGTCGTCAGGGTGCGTTGTTAGGGTGTGTCAGGGTGCGTCGTTAGGGTGCGTCAGGGTGCGTCCTGTCGTTAGGGTGCGTTGTTAGGGTGCGTCAGGGTGCGTCGTTAGGGTTCGTCCGAGTGCGTCGTTAGGGTGCGTCAGGGTGCGTCGTTAGGGTGCGTCAGGGTGCGTCGTTAGGTTTCGTCAGGGTGCGTTGTGTCGTCAGGGTGCGTTGTTAGGGTGTGTCAGGGTGCGTCGTTAGGGTGCGTCAGGGTGCGTCCTGTCGTTAGGGTGCGTTGTTAGGGTGCGTCAGGGTGCGTTGTTAGGGTGCGTCAGGGTGCGTCGTTAGGGTGCGTCGTTAGGGTTCGTCAGGGTGCGTCGTTAGGGTGCGTCAGGGTGTGTCGTTAGGGTGCGTCAGGGTGCGTCGTTAGGGTTCGTCAGGGTGCGTTGTGTCGTCAGGGTGCGTTGTTAGGGTGTATCAGGGTGCGTCGTTAGGGTGCGTCAGGGTGCGTCGTTAGGGTGCGTCAGGGTGCGTCGTTAGGGTTCGTCAGGGTGCGTTGTGTCGTCAGGGTGCGTTGTTAGGGTGCGTCAGGGTGCGTCGTTAGGGTGTGTCAGGGTGCGTCGTTAGGGTGCGTTAGGGTGCGATAGGGTGCGTCGTTAGGGTGCGTCGTTAGGGTGCGATAGGTTGCGTCGTTAGGGTGCGTCGTTAGGGTTCGTCAGGGTGCGTTGTGTCGTCAGGGTGCGTTGTTAGGGTGCGTCGTTAGGGTGCGTTGTGTCGTCAGGGTGCGTCGTTAGGGTTCATCAGGGTGCGTCGTTAGGGTGCGTCAGGGTGCGTTGTTAGGGTGCGTCAGGGTGCGTCATTATGGTGCGTCAGGGTGCGTCGTTAGGGTTCGTCAGGGTGCGTCGTTAGGGTGCGTCAGGGTGCGTCGTTAGGGTTCGCCAGGGTACGTCGTTAGGGTGCGTCAGGGTGCGTCGTTAGGGTGCGTCAGGGTGCGTCGTTAGGGGTTCGTCAGGGTGCGTTGTGTCGTCAGGGTGCGTTGTTAGGGTGTGTCAGGGTGCGTCGTTAGGGTGCGTCAGGGTGCGTCGTTAGGGTTCGTCAGGGTGCGTTGTGTCGTCAGGGTGCGTTGTTAGGGTGCGTCAGGGTGCGTCGTTAGGGTTCGTCAGGGTGCGTCGTTAGGGTTCGTCAGGGTGCGTCGTTAGGGTGCGTCAGGGTGCGTCGTTAGGGTGCGTCAGGGTGCGTCGTTAGGGTGCGTCAGGGTGCGTCCTGTCGTTAGGGTGCGTCGTTAGGGTTCGTCCGGGTGCGTCGTTAGGGTGCGTCAGGGTGCGTCGTTAGGGTGCGTCAGGGTGCGTCGTTAGGTTTCGTCAAGGTGCGTTGTGTCGTCAGGGTGCGTTGTTAGGGTGTGTCAGGGTGCGTCGTTAGGGTTCGTCCGAGTGCGTCGTTAGGGTGCGTCAGGGTGCGTCGTTAGGGTGCGTCAGGGTGCGTCGTTAGGTTTCGTCAGGGTGCGTTGTGTCGTCAGGGTGCGTTGTTAGGGTGTGTCAGGGTGCGTCGTTAGGGTTCGTCAGGGTGCGTCGTTAGGGTTCGTCAGGGTGCGTCGTTAGGGTGCGTCAGGGTGCGTCGTTAGGGTGCGTCAGGGTGCGTCGTTAGGGTGCGTCAGGGTGCGTTGTGTCATTAGGGTGCGTTGTTAGGGTGCGTCAGGGTGCGTCAGGGTACGTCAGGGTGCGTCCTGTCGTTAGGGTGCGTTGTTAGGGTGCGTCAGGGTGCGTCGTTAGGGTGCGTCAGGGTGCGTCCTGTCGTTAGGGTGCGTCGTTAGGGTTCGTCCGAGTGCGTCGTTAGGGTGCGTCAGGGTGCGTCGTTAGGGTTCGTCAGGGTGCGTTGTGTCGTCAGGGTGCGTTGTTAGGGTGCGTCAGGGTGCGTCGTTAGGGTTCGTCAGGGTGCGTCGTTAGGGTTCGTCAGGGTGCGTCGTTAGGGTGCGTCAGGGTGCGTCGTTAGGGTGCGTCAGGGTGCGTCGTTAGGGTGCGTCAGGGTGCGTCCTGTCGTTAGGGTGCGTCGTTAGGGTTCGTCCGAGTTCGTCGTTAGGGTGCGTCAGGGTGCGTCGTTAGGGTGCGTCAGGGTGCGTCGTTAGGTTTCGTCAAGGTGCGTTGTGTCGTCAGGGTGCGTTGTTAGGGTGTGTCAGGGTGCGTCGTTAGGGTTCGTCCGAGTGCGTCGTTAGGGTGCGTCAGGGTGCGTCGTTAGGGTGCGTCAGGGTGCGTCGTTAGGTTTCGTCAGGGTGCGTTGTGTCGTCAGGGTGCGTTGTTAGGGTGTGTCAGGGTGCGTCGTTAGGGTTCGTCAGGGTGCGTCGTTAGGGTTCGTCAGGGTGCGTCGTTAGGGTGCGTCAGGGTGCGTCGTTAGGGTGCGTCAGGGTGCGTCGTTAGGGTGCGTCAGGGTGCGTTGTGTCATTAGGGTGCGTTGTTAGGGTGCGTCAGGGTGCGTCAGGGTACGTCAGGGTGCGTCCTGTCGTTAGGGTGCGTCAGGGTGCGTCGTTAGGGTGCGTCAGGGTGCGTCGTTAGGGTGCGTCAGGGTGCGTCGTTAGGGTGCGTCAGGGTGCGTCCTGTCGTTAGGGTGCGTCGTTAGGGTTCGTCCGAGTGCGTCGTTAGGGTGCGTCAGGGTGCGTCGTTAGGGTGCGTCAGGGTGCGTCGTTAGGTTTCGTCAAGGTGCGTTGTGTCGTCAGGGTGCGTTGTTAGAGTGTGTCAGGGTGCGTCGTTAGGGTTCGTCCGAGTGCGTCGCTAGGGTGCGTCAGGGTGCGTCGTTAGGGTGCGTCAGGGTGCGTCGTTAGGTTTCGTCAGGGTGCGTTGTGTCGTCAGGGTGCGTTGTTAGGGTGTGTCAGGGTGCGTCGTTAGGGTTCGTCAGGGTGCGTCGTTAGGGTTCGTCAGGGTGCGTCGTTAGGGTGCGTCAGGGTGCGTCGTTAGGGTGCGTCAGGGTGCGTCGTTAGGGTGCGTCAGGGTGCGTTGTGTCATTAGGGTGCGTTGTTAGGGTGCGTCAGGGTGCGTCAGGGTACGTCAGGGTGCGTCCTGTCGTTAGGGTGCGTCGTTAGGGTGTGTCAGGGTGCGTCGTTAGGGTGCGTTAGGGTGCGATAGGGTGCGTCGTTAGGGTGCGTCGTTAGGGTGCGATAGGTTGCGTCGTTAGGGTGCGTCGTTAGGGTTCGTCAGGGTGCGTTGTGTCGTCAGGGTGCGTTGTTAGGGTGCGTCGTTAGGGTGCGTTGTGTCGTCAGGGTGCGTCGTTAGGGTGCGTCAGGGTGCGTTGTTAGGGTGCGTCAGGGTGCGTCATTATGGTGCGTCAGGGTGCGTCGTTAGGGTTCGTCAGGGTGCGTCGTTAGGGTGCGTCAGGGTGCGTCGTTAGGGTTCGTCAGGGTACGTCGTTAGGGTGCGTCAGGGTGCGTCGTTAGGGTGCGTCAGGGTGCGTCGTTAGGGTTCGTCAGGGTGCGTTGTGTCGTCAGGGTGCGTTGTTAGGGTGCGTCAGGGTGCGTCGTTAGGGTTCGTCAGGGTGCGTCGTTAGGGTTCGTCAGGGTGCGTCGTTAGGGTGCGTCAGGGTGCGTCGTTAGGGTGCGTCGTTAGGGTGCGTCAGGGTGCGTCGTTAGGGTGCGTCAGGGTGCGTTGTGTCGTTAGGGTGCGTTGTTAGGGTGCGTCAGGGTGCGTCAGGGTGCGTCAGGGTGCGTCCTGTCGTTAGGGTGCGTTGTTAGGGTGCGTCAGGGTGCGTCAGGGTGCGTCCTGTCGTTAGGGTGCGTCGTTAGGGTTCGTCAGAGTGCGTCGTTAGGGTGCGTCAGGGTGCGTCGTTAGGGTGCGTCAGGGTGCGTCGTTAGGGTTCGTCAGGGTGCGTTGTGTCGTCAGGGTGCGTTGTTAGGGTGTGTCAGGGTGCGTCGTTAGGGTGCGTCAGGGTGCGTCCTGTCGTTAGGGTGCGTTGTTAGGGTGCGTCAGGGTGCGTCGTTAGGGTGCGTCAGGGTGCGTCCTGTCGTTAGGGTGCGTCGATAGGGTTCGTCAGGGTGCGTCGTTAGGGTGCGTCAGGGTGCGTCGTTAGGGTGCGTCAGGGTGCGTCGTTAGGGTTCGTCAGGGTGCGTTGTGTCGTCAGGGTGCGTTGTTAGGGTGTGTCAGGGTGCGTCGTTAGGGTGCGTCAGGGTGCGTCGTTAGGGTGCGTCAGGGTGCGTCGTTAGGGTGCGTCAGGGTGCGTCGTTAGGGTTCGTCAGGGTGCGTTGTGTCGTCAGGGTGCGTTGTTAGTGTGCGTCAGGGTGCGTCGTTAGGGTGTGTCAGGGTAAGTCGTTAGGGTGCGTTAGGGTGCGATAGGGTGCGTCGTTAGGGTGCGTCAGGGTGCGTCGTTAGGGTTCGTCAGGGTGCGTCGTTAGGGTGCGTCAGGGTGCGTCATTAGGGTGCGTCAGGGTGCGTCGTTAGGGTTCGTCAGGGTGCGTTGTGTCGTCAGGGTGCGTTGTTAGGGTGCGTCAGGGTGCGTCGTTAGGGTTCGTCAGGGTGCGTCGTTAGGGTTCGTCAGGGTGCGTCGTTAGGGTGCGTCAGGGTGCGTCGTTAGGGTGCGTCAGGGTGCGTCGTTAGGGTGCGTCAGGGTGCGTTGTGTCGTTAGGGTGCGTTGTTAGGGTGCGTCAGGGTGCGTCGTTAGGGTGCGTCAGGGTGCGTCCTGTCGTTAGGGTGCGTCGTTAGGGTTCGTCCGAGTGCGTCGTTAGGGTGCGTCAGGGTGCATCGTTAGGGTGCGTCAGGGTGCGTCGTTAGGTTTCGTCAGGGTGCGTTGTGTCGTCAGGGTGCGTTGTTAGGGTGTGTCAGGGTGCGTCGTTAGGGTGCGTCAGGGTGCGTCCTGTCGTTAGGGTGCGTTGTTAGGGTGCGTCAGGGTGCGTCGTTAGGGTTCGTCCGAGTGCGTCGTTAGGGTGCGTCAGGGTGCGTCGTTAGGGTGCGTCAGGGTGCGTCGTTAGGTTTCGTCAGGGTGCGTTGTGTCATCAGGGTGCGTTGTTAGGGTGTGTCAGGGTGCGTCGTTAGGGTGCGTCAGGGTGCGTCCTGTCGTTAGGGTGCGTTGTTAGGGTGCGTCAGGGTGCGTCGTTAGGGTGCGTCGTTAGGGTTCGTTAGGGTGCGTCGTTAGGGTGCGTCAGGGTGCGTCGTTAGGGTGCATCAGGGTGCGTCGTTAGGGTTCGTCAGGGTGCGTTGTGTCGTCAGGGTGCGTTGTTAGGGTGTGTCAGGGTGCGTCGTTAGGGTGCGTCAGGGTGCGTCGTTAGGGTTCGTCAGGGTGCGTTGTGTCGTCAGGGTGCGTTGTTAGGGTGCGTCAGGGTGCGTCGTTAGGGTTCGTCAGGGTGCGTCGTTAGGGTTCGTCAGGGTGCGTCGTTAGGGTGCGTCAGGGTGCGTCGTTAGGGTGCGTCAGGGTGCGTCGTTAGGGTGCGTCAGGGTGCGTTGTGTCGTTAGGGTGCGTTGTTAGGGTGCGTCAGGGTGCGTCGTTAGGGTGCGTCAGGGTGCGTCCTGTCGTTAGGGTGCGTCGTTAGGGTTCGTCCGAGTGCGTCGTTAGGGTGCGTCAGGGTGCGTCGTTAGGTTTCGTCAGGGTGCGTTGTGTCGTCAGGGTGCGTTGTTAGGGTGTGTCAGGGTGCGTCGTTAGGGTCGTCAGGGTGCGTCCTGTCGTAGGGTGCGTTGTTAGGGTGCGTCAGGGTGCGTCGTTAGGGTTCGTCCGAGTGCGTCGTTAGGGTGCGTCAGGGTGCGTCGTTAGGTTTCGTCAGGGTGCGTTGTGTCGTCAGGGTGCGTTGTTAGGGTGTGTCACGGTGCGTCGTTAGGGTGCGTCAGGGTGCGTCCTGTCGTTAGGGTGCGTTGTTAGGGTGCGTCAGGGTGCGTCGTTAGGGTTCGTCCGAGTGCGTCGTTAGGGTGCGTCAGGGTGCGTCGTTAGGGTGCGTCAGGGTGCGTCGTTAGGTTTCGTCAGGGTGCGTTGTGTCATCAGGGTGCGTTGTTAGGGTGTGTCAGGGTGCGTCGTTAGGGTGCGTCAGGGTGCGTCCTGTCGTTAGGGTGCGTTGTTAGGGTGCGTCAGGGTGCGTCGTTAGGGTGCGTCGTTAGGGTTCGTTAGGGTGCGTCGTTAGGGTGCGTCAGGGTGCGTCGTTAGGGTGCGTCAGGGTGCGTCGTTAGGGTTCGTCAGGGTGCGTTGTGTCGTCAGGGTGCGTTGTTAGGGTGTGTTAGGGTGCGTCGTTAGGGTGCGTCAGGGTGCGTCGTTAGGGTTCGTCCGAGTGCGTCGTTAGGGTGCGTCAGGGTGCGTCGTTAGGGTGCGTCAGGGTGCGTCGTTAGGTTTCGTCAGGGTGCGTTGTGTCGTCAGGGTGCGTTGTTAGGGTGTGTCAGGGTGCGTCGTTAGGGTGCGTCAGGGTGCGTCCTGTCGTTAGGGTGCGTTGTTAGGGTGCGTCAGGGTGCGTCGTTAGGGTTCGTCCGAGTGCGTCGTTAGGGTGCGTCAGGGTGCGTCGTTAGGGTTCGTCAGGGTGCGTCGTTAGGTTTCGTCAGGGTGCGTTGTGTCGTCAGGGTGCGTTGTTAGGGTGTGTCAGGGTGCGTCGTTAGGGTTCGTCAGGGTGCGTCGTTAGGGTTCGTCAGGGTGCGTCGTTAGGGTGCGTCAGGGTGCGTCGTTAGGGTGCGTCAGGGTGCGTCGTTAGGGTGCGTCAGGGTGCGTTGTGTCGTTAGGGTGCGTTGTTAGGGTGCGTCAGGGTGCGTCAGGGTACGTCAGGGTGCGTCCTGTCGTTAGGGTGCGTTGTTAGGGTGCGTCAGGGTGCGTTGTTAGGGTGCGTCAGGGTGCGTCGTTAGGGTGCGTCGTTAGGGTTAGTCAGGGTGCGTCGTTAGGGTGCGTAAGGGTGCGTCGTTAGGGTGCGTGAGGGTGCGTCGTTAGGGTTCGTCAGGGTACGTTGTGTCGTCAGGGTGCGTTGTTAGGGTGTGTCAGGGTGCGTCGTTAGGGTGCGTCAGGGTGCGTCGTTAGGGTGCGTCAGGGTGCGTCGTTAGGGTTCGTCAGGGTGCGTTGTGTCGTCAGGGTGCGTTGTTAGGGTGCGTCAGGGTGCGTCATTAGGGTGTGTCAGGGTGCGTCGTTAGGGTGCGTTAGGGTGCGATAGGGTGCGTCGTTAGGGTGCGTCGTTAGGGTGCGATAGGTTGCGTCGTTAGGGTGCGTCGTTAGGGTTCGTCAGGGTGCGTTGTGTCGTCAGGGTGCGTTGTTAGGGTGCGTCGTTAGGGTGCGTTGTGTCGTCAGGGTGCGTTGTTAGGGTTCGTCAGGGTGCGTCGTTAGGGTGTGTCAGGGTGCGTCGTTATGGTGCGTCAGGGTGCGTCGTTAGGGTGCGGCAGGGTGCGTTGTGTCGTCAGGGTGCGTTGTTAGGGTGCGTCAGGGTGCGTCGTTAGGGTGCGTCAGGGTGCGTCGTTAAGGTTCGTCAGGGTGCGTCGTTAGGGTTCGTCAGGGTGCGTCGTTAGGGTGCGTCAGGGTGCGTCGTTAGGGTGCGTCAGGGTGCGTCGTTAGGGTTCGTCAGGGTGCGTTGTGTCGTCAGGGTGCGTTGTTAAGGTGTGTCAGGGTGCGTCGTTAGGGTGCGATAGGGTGCGTCGTTAGGGTTCGTCAGGGTGCGTTGTGTCGTCAGGGTGCATTGTTAGGGTGAGTCAGGTTGCGTCGTTAGGGTGTGTCAGGGTGCGTCGTTAGGGTTCGTCAGGGTGCGTCGTTAGGGTGTGTCAGGGTGCGTCGTTATGGTGCGTCAGGGTGCGTCGTTAGGGTGCGGCAGGGTGCGTTGTGTCGTCAGGGTGCGTTGTTAGGGTGCGTCAGGGTGCGTCGTTAGGGTGCGTCAGGGTGCGTCGTTAAGGTTCGTCAGGGTGCGTCGTTAGGGTTCGTCAGGGTGCGTCGTTAGGGTGCGTCAGGGTGCGTCGTTAGGGTGCGTCAGGGTGCGTCGTTAGGGTTCGTCAGGGTGCGTTGTGTCGTCAGGGTGCGTTGTTAAGGTGTGTCAGGGTGCGTCGTTAGGGTGCGATAGGGTGCGTCGTTAGGGTTCGTCAGGGTGCGTTGTGTCGTCAGGGTGCGTTGTTAGGGTGAGTCAGGTTGCGTCGTTAGGGTGCATCAGGGTGCGTCGTTAAGGTTCGTCAGGGTGCGTCGTTAGGGTTCGTCAGGGTGCGTCGTTAGGGTGCGTCAGGGTGCGTCAGGGTGCGTCCTGTCGTTAGGGTGCGTTGTTAGGGTGCGTCGTTAGGGTGCGTCAGGGTGCGTCCTGTCGTTAGGGTGCGTCGTTAGGGTTCGTCAGGGTGCGTCAGGGTACGTCAGGGTGCGTCCTGTCGTTAGGGTGCGTCGTTAGGGTGTGTCAGGGTGCGTCGTTAGGGTGCGTTAGGGTGCGATAGGGTGCGTCGTTAGGGTGCGTCGTTAGGGTGCGATAGGTTGCGTCGTTAGGGTGCGTCGTTAGGGTTCGTCAGGGTGCGTTGTGTCGTCAGGGTGCGTTGTTAGGGTGCGTCGTTAGGGTGCGTTGTGTCGTCAGGGTGCGTCGTTAGGGTGCGTCAGGGTGCGTCGTTAGGGTGCGTCGTCAGGGTGCGTCATTATGGTGCGTCAGGGTGCGTCGTTAGGGTTCGTCAGGGTGCGTCGTTAGGGTGCGTCAGGGTGCGTCGTTAGGGTTCGTCAGGGTACGTCGTTAGGGTGCGTCAGGGTGCGTCGTTAGGGTGCGTCAGGGTGCGTCGTTAGGGTTCGTCAGGGTGCGTTGTGTCGTCAGGGTGCGTTGTTAGGGTGCGTCAGGGTGCGTCGTTAGGGTTCGTCAGGGTGCGTCGTTAGGGTTCGTCAGGGTGCGTCGTTAGGGTGCGTCAGGGTGCGTCGTTAGGGTGCGTCGTTAGGGTGCGTCAGGGTGCGTCGTTAGGGTGCGTCAGGGTGCGTTGTGTCGTTAGGGTGCGTTGTTAGGGTGCGTCAGGGTGCGTCAGGGTGCGTCAGGGTGCGTCCTGTCGTTAGGGTGCGTTGTTAGGGTGCGTCAGGGTGCGTCAGGGTGCGTCCTGTCGTTAGGGTGCGTCGTTAGGGTTCGTCAGAGTGCGTCGTTAGGGTGCGTCAGGGTGCGTCGTTAGGGTGCGTCAGGGTGCGTCGTTAGGGTTCGTCAGGGTGCGTCCTGTCGTCAGGGTGCGTTGTTAGGGTGTGTCAGGGTGCGTCATTAGGGTGCGTCAGGGTGCGTCCTGTCGTTAGGGTGCGTTGTTAGGGTGCGTCAGGGTGCGTCGTTAGGGTGCGTCAGGGTGCGTCCTGTCGTTAGGGTGCGTCGATAGGGTTCGTCAGGGTGCGTCGTTAGGGTGCGTCAGGGTGCGTCGTTAGGGTGCGTCAGGGTGCGTCGTTAGGGTTCGTCAGGGTGCGTTGTGTCGTCAGGGTGCGTTGTTAGGGTGTGTCAGGGTGCGTCGTTAGGGTGCGTCAGGGTGCGTCGTTAGGGTGCGTCAGGGTGCGTCGTTAGGGTGCGTCAGGGTGCGTCGTTAGGGTTCGTCAGGGTGCGTTGTGTCGTCAGGGTGCGTTGTTAGTGTGCGTCAGGGTGCGTCGTTAGGGTGTGTCAGGGTAAGTCGTTAGGGTGCGTTAGGGTGCGATAGGGTGCGTCGTTAGGGTGCGTCAGGGTGCGTCGTTAGGGTGCGTCAGGGTGCGTTGTTAGGGTGCGTCAGGGTGCGTCATTAGGGTGCGTCAGGGTGCGTCGTTAGGGTTCGTCAGGGTGCGTTGTGTCGTCAGGGTGCGTTGTTAGGGTGCGTCAGGGTGCGTCGTTAGGGTTCGTCAGGGTGCGTCGTTAGGGTTCGTCAGGGTGCGTCGTTAGGGTGCGTCAGGGTGCGTCGTTAGGGTGCGTCAGGGTGCGTCGTTAGGGTGCGTCAGGGTGCGTTGTGTCGTTAGGGTGCGTTGTTAGGGTGCGTCAGGGTGCGTCGTTAGGGTGCGTCAGGGTGCGTCCTGTCGTTAGGGTGCGTCGTTAGGGTTCGTCCGAGTGCGTCGTTAGGGTGCGTCAGGGTGCGTCGTTAGGGTGCGTCAGGGTGCGTCGTTAGGTTTCGTCAGGGTGCGTTGTGTCGTCAGGGTGCGTTGTTAGGGTGTGTCAGGGTGCGTCGTTAGGGTGCGTCAGGGTGCGTCCTGTCGTTAGGGTGCGTTGTTAGGTTGCGTCAGGGTGCGTCGTTAGGGTTCGTCCGGGTGCGTCGTTAGGGTGCGTCAGGGTGCGTCGTTAGGGTGCGTCAGGGTGCGTCGTTAGGTTTCGTCAGGGTGCGTTGTGTCGTCAGGGTGCGTTGTTAGGGTGTGTCAGGGTGCGTCGTTAGGGTGCGTCAGGGTGCGTCCTGTCGTTAGGGTGCGTTGTTAGGGTGCGTCAGGGTGCGTCGTTAGGGTGCGTCGTTAGGGTTCGTTAGGGTGCGTCGTTAGGGTGCGTCAGGGTGCGTCGTTAGGGTGCATCAGGGTGCGTCGTTAGGGTTCGTCAGGGTGCGTTGTGTCGTCAGGGTGCGTTGTTAGGGTGTGTCAGGGTGCGTCGTTAGGGTGCGTCAGGGTGCGTCGTTAGGGTTCGTCAGGGTGCGTTGTGTCGTCAGGGTGCGTTGTTAGGGTGCGTCAGGGTGCGTCGTTAGGGTTCGTCAGGGTGCGTCGTTAGGGTTCGTCAGGGTGCGTCGTTAGGGTGCGTCAGGGTGCGTCGTTAGGGTGCGTCAGGGTGCGTCGTTAGGGTGCGTCAGGGTGCGTTGTGTCGTTAGGGTGCGTTGTTAGGGTGCGTCAGGGTGCGTCGTTAGGGTGCGTCAGGGTGCGTCCTGTCGTTAGGGTGCGTCGTTAGGGTTCGTCCGAGTGCGTCGTTAGGGTGCGTCAGGGTGCGTCGTTAAGGTGCGTCAGGGTGCGTCGTTAGGTTTCGTCAGGGTGCGTTGTGTCGTCAGGGTGCGTTGTTAGGGTGTGTCAGGGTGCGTCGTTAGGGTGCGTCAGGGTGCGTCCTGTCGTTAGGGTGCGTTGTTAGGGTGCGTCAGGGTGCGTCGTTAGGGTTCGTCCGAGTGCGTCGTTAGGGTGCGTCAGGGTGCGTCGTTAGGGTGCGTCAGGGTGCGTCGTTAGGTTTCGTCAGGGTGCGTTGTGTCGTCAGGGTGCGTTGTTAGGGTGTGTCACGGTGCGTCGTTAGGGTGCGTCAGGGTGCGTCCTGTCGTTAGGGTGCGTTGTTAGGGTGCATCAGGGTGCGTCGTTAAGGTTCGTCCGAGTGCGTCGTTAGGGTGCGTCAGGGTGCGTCGTTAGGGTGCGTCAGGGTGCGTCGTTAGGTTTCGTCAGGGTGCGTTGTGTCATCAGGGTGCGTTGTTAGGGTGTGTCAGGGTGCGTCGTTAGGGTGCGTCAGGGTGCGTCCTGTCGTTAGGGTGCGTTGTTAGGGTGCGTCAGGGTGCGTCGTTAGGGTGCGTCGTTAGGGTTCGTTAGGGTGCGTCGTTAGGGTGCGTCAGGGTGCGTCGTTAGGGTGCGTCAGGGTGCGTCGTTAGGGTTCGTCAGGGTGCGTTGTGTCGTCATGGTGTGTTGTTAGGGTGTGTTAGGGTGCGTCGTTAGGGTGCGTCAGGGTGCGTCGTTAGGGTTCGTCCGAGTGCGTCGTTAGGGTGCGTCAGGGTGCGTCGTTAGGGTGCGTCAGGGTGCGTCGTTAGGTTTCGTCAGGGTGCGTTGTGTCGTCAGGGTGCGTTGTTAGGGTGTGTCAGGGTGCGTCGTTAGGGTGCGTCAGGGTGCGTCCTGTCGTTAGGGTGCGTTGTTAGGGTGCGTCAGGGTGCGTCGTTAGGGTTCGTCCGAGTGCGTCGTTAGGGTGCGTCAGGGTGCGTCGTTAGGGTGCGTCAGGGTGCGTCGTTAGGTTTCGTCAGGGTGCGTTGTGTCGTCAGGGTGCGTTGTTAGGGTGTGTCAGGGTGCGTCGTTAGGGTTCGTCAGGGTGCGTCGTTAGGGTTCGTCAGGGTGCGTCGTTAGGGTGCGTCAGGGTGCGTCGTTAGGGTGCGTCAGGGTGCGTCGTTAGGGTGCGTCAGGGTGCGTTGTGTCGTTAGGGTGCGTTGTTAGGGTGCGTCAGGGTGCGTCAGGGTACGTCAGGGTGCGTCCTGTCGTTAGGGTGCGTTGTTAGGGTGCGTCAGGGTGCGTTGTTAGGGTGCGTCAGGGTGCGTCGTTAGGGTGCGTCGTTAGGGTTAGTCAGGGTGCGTCGTTAGGGTCAGGGTGCGTCAGGGTGCGTCGTTAGGGTGCGTCAGGGTGCGTTGTGTCGTCAGGGTGCGTTGTTAGGGTGTGTCAGGGTGCGTCGTTAGGGTGCGTCAGGGTGCGTCGTTAGGGTGCGTCAGGGTGCGTCGTTAGGGTTCGTCAGGGTGCGTTGTGTCGTCAGGGTGCGTTGTTAGGGTGCGTCAGGGTGCGTCATTAGGGTGTGTCAGGGTGCGTCGTTAGGGTGCGTTAGGGTGCGATAGGGTGCGTCGTTAGGGTGCGTCGTTAGGGTGCGATAGGTTGCGTCGTTAGGGTGCGTCGTTAGGGTTCGTCAGGGTGCGTTGTGTCGTCAGGGTGCGTTGTTAGGGTGCGTCGTTAGGGTGCGTTGTGTCGTCAGGGTGCGTTGTTAGGGTTCGTCAGGGTGCGTCGTTAGGGTGTGTCAGGGTGCGTCGTTATGGTGCGTCAGGGTGCGTCGTTAGGGTGCGGCAGGGTGCGTTGTGTCGTCAGGGTGCGTTGTTAGGGTGCGTCAGGGTGCGTCGTTAGGGTGCGTCAGGGTGCGTCGTTAAGGTTCGTCAGGGTGCGTCGTTAGGGTTCGTCAGGGTGCGTCGTTAGGGTGCATCAGGGTGCGTCGTTAGGGTGCGTCAGGGTGCGTCGTTAGGGTTCGTCAGGGTGCGTTGTGTCGTCAGGGTGCGTTGTTAAGGTGTGTCAGGGTGCGTCGTTAGGGTGCGATAGGGTGCGTCGTTAGGGTTCGTCAGGGTGCGTTGTGTCGTCAGGGTGCATTGTTAGGGTGAGTCAGGTTGCGTCGTTAGGGTGTGTCAGGGTGCGTCGTTAGGGTTCGTCAGGGTGCGTCGTTAGGGTGTGTCAGGGTGCGTCGTTATGGTGCGTCAGGGTGCGTCGTTAGGGTGCGGCAGGGTGCGTTGTGTCGTCAGGGTGCGTTGTTAGGGTGCGTCAGGGTGCGTCGTTAGGGTGCGTCAGGGTGCGTCGTTAAGGTTCGTCAGGGTGCGTCGTTAGGGTTCGTCAGGGTGCGTCGTTAGGGTGCGTCAGGGTGCGTCGTTAGGGTGCGTCAGGGTGCGTCGTTAGGGTTCGTCAGGGTGCGTTGTGTCGTCAGGGTGCGTTGTTAAGGTGTGTCAGGGTGCGTCGTTAGGGTGCGATAGGGTGCGTCGTTAGGGTTCGTCAGGGTGCGTTGTGTCGTCAGGGTGCGTTGTTAGGGTGAGTCAGGTTGCGTCGTTAGGGTGCATCAGGGTGCGTCGTTAAGGTTCGTCAGGGTGCGTCGTTAGGGTTCGTCAGGGTGCGTCGTTAGGGTGCGTCAGGGTGCGTCAGGGTGCGTCCTGTCGTTAGGGTGCGTTGTTAGGGTGCGTCAGGGTGCGTCGTTAGGGTGCGTCAGGGTGCGTCCTGTCGTTAGGGTGCGTCGTTAGGGTTCGTCAGAGTGCGTCGTTAGGGTGCGTCAGGGTGCGTCGTTAGGGTGCGTCAGGGTGCGTCGTTAGGGTTCGTCAGGGTGCGTTGTGTCGTCAGGGTGCGTCGTTAGGGTGCGTCAGGGTGCGTCCTGTCGTTAGGGTGCGTTGTTAGGGTGCGTCAGGGTGCGTCGTTAGGGTGCGTCAGGGTGCGTCCTGTCGTTAGGGTGCGTCGTTAGGGTTCGTCAGGGTGCGTCGTTAGGGTGCGTCAGGGTGCGTCGTTAGGGTGCGTCAGGGTGCGTCGTTAGGGTTCGTCAGGGTGCGTTGTGTCGTCAGGGTGCGTTGTTAGGGTGTGTCAGGGTGCTTCGTTAGGGTGCGTCAGGGTGCGTCGTTAGGGTGCGTCAGGGTGCGTCGTTAGGGTGCGTCAGGGTGCGTCGTTAGGGTTCGTCAGGGTGCGTTGTGTCGTCAGGGTGCGTTGTTAGGGTGCGTCAGGGTGCGTCGTTAGGGTGTGTCAGGGTGCGTCGTTAGGGTGCGTTAGGGTGCGTCGTTAGGGTTCGTCAGGGTGCGTTGTGTCGTCAGAGTGCGTCGTTAGGGTGCGTCAGGGTGCGTCGTTAGGGTGCGTCAGGGTGCGTCGTTAGGGTGCGTCAGGGTGCGTCCTGTCGTTAGGGTGCGTTGTTAGGGTTCGTCAGAGTGCGTCGTTAGGGTGCGTCAGGGTGCGTCGTTAGGGTACGTCAGGGTGCGTCGTTAGGGTTCGTCAGGGTGCGTTGTGTCATCAGGGTGCGTCGTTAGGGTGCGTCAGGGTGCGTCCTGTCGTTAGGGTGCGTCGTTAGGGTTCGTCAGAGTGCGTCGTTAGGGTGCGTCAGGGTGCGTCGTTAGGGTGCGTCAGGGTGCGTCGTTAGGGTTCGTCAGGGTGCGTTGTGTAGTCAGGGTGCGTTGTTAGGGTGTGTCAGGGTGCGTCGTTAGGGTGCGTCAGGGTGCGTCCTGTCGTTAGGGTGCGTTGTTAGGGTGCGTCAGGGTGCGTCGTTAGGGTTCGTCCGAGTGCGTCGTTAGGGTGCGTCAGGGTGCGTCGTTAGGGTGCGTCAGGGTGCGTCGTTAGGGTGCGTCAGGGTGCGTCGTTAGGGTGCGTCAGGGTGCGTCGTTAGGGTGCGTCAGGGTGCGTTGTGTCATTAGGGTGCGTTGTTAGGGTGCGTCAGGGTGCGTCAGGGTACGTCAGGGTGCGTCCTGTCGTTAGGGTGCGTTGTTAGGGTGCGTCAGGGTGCGTTGTTAGGGTGCGTCAGGGTGCGTCGTTAGGGTGCGTCGTTAGGGTGCGTCAGGGTGCGTCGTTAGGGTGCGTCAGGGTGCGTCGTTAGGGTTCGTCAGGGTACGTTGTGTCGTCAGGGTGCGTTGTTAGGGTGCGTCAGGGTGCGTCGTTAGGGTGCGTCAGGGTGCGTCGTTAGGGTGCGTCAGGGTGCGTCGTTAGGGTTCGTCAGGGTGCGTTGTGTCGTCAGGGTGCGTTGTTAGGGTGAGTCAGGTTGCGTCGTTAGGGTGCATCAGGGTGCGTCGTTAAGGTTCGTCAGGGTGCGTCGTTAGGGTTCGTCAGGGTGCGTCGTTAGGGTGCGTCAGGGTGCGTCAGGGTGCGTCCTGTCGTTAGGGTGCGTTGTTAGGGTGCGTCAGGGTGCGTCGTTAGGGTGCGTCAGGGTGCGCTGTCGTTAGGGTGCGTCGTTAGGGTGCGTCAGGGTGCGTCGTTAGGGTGCGTAAGGGTGCGTCGTTAGGGTTCGTCAGGGTGCGTTGTGTCGTCAGGGTGCGTCGTTAGGGTGCGTCAGGGTGCGTCCTGTCGTTAGGGTGCGTTGTTAGGGTGCGTCAGGGTGCGTCGTTAGGGTGCGTCAGGGTGCGTCCTGTCGTTAGGGTGCGTCGTTAGGGTTCGTCAGGGTGCGTCGTTAGGGTGCGTCAGGGTGCGTCGTTAGGGTGCGTCAGGGTGCGTCGTTAGGGTTCGTCAGGGTGCGTTGTGTCGTCAGGGTGCGTTGTTAGGGTGTGTCAGGGTGCTTCGTTAGGGTGCGTCAGGGTGCGTCGTTAGGGTGCGTCAGGGTGCGTCGTTAGGGTGCGTCAGGGTGCGTCATTAGGGTTCGTCAGGGTGCGTTGTGTCGTCAGGGTGCGTTGTTAGGGTGCGTCAGGGTGCGTCGTTAGGGTGTGTCAGGGTGCGTCGTTAGGGTGCGTTAGGGTGCGTCGTTAGGGTTAGGGTGCGTTGTGTCGTCAGGGTGCGTCGTTAGGGTGCGTCAGGGTGCGTCGTTAGGGTTCGTCAGGGTGCGTCGTTAGGGTGCGTCAGGGTGCGTCCTGTCGTTAGGGTGCGTTGTTAGGGTTCGTCAGAGTGCGTCGTTAGGGTGCGTCAGGGTGCGTCGTTAGGGTGCGTCAGGGTGCGTCGTTAGGGTTCGTCAGGGTGCGTTGTGTCATCAGGGTGCGTCGTTAGGGTGCGTCAGGGTGCGTCCTGTCGTTAGGGTGCGTCGTTAGGGTTCGTCAGAGTGCGTCGTTAGGGTGCGTCAGGGTGCGTCGTTAGGGTGCGTCAGGGTGCGTCGTTAGGGTTCGTCAGGGTGCGTTGTGTAGTCAGGGTGCGTTGTTAGGGTGTGTCAGGGTGCGTCGTTAGGGTGCGTCAGGGTGCGTCCTGTCGTTAGGGTGCGTTGTTAGGGTGCGTCAGGGTGCGTCGTTAGGGTTCGTCCGAGTGCGTCGTTAGGGTGCGTCAGGGTGCGTCGTTAGGGTGCGTCAGGGTGCGTCGTTAGGGTGCGTCAGGGTGCGTCGTTAGGGTGCGTCAGGGTGCGTCGTTAGGGTGCGTCAGGGTGCGTTGTGTCATTAGGGTGCGTTGTTAGGGTGCGTCAGGGTGCGTCAGGGTACGTCAGGGTGCGTCCTGTCGTTAGGGTGCGTTGTTAGGGTGCGTCAGGGTGCGTTGTTAGGGTGCGTCAGGGTGCGTCGTTAGGGTGCGTCGTTAGGGTTAGTCAGGGTGCGTCGTTAGGGTGCGTCAGGGTGCGTCGTTAGGGTGCGTCAGGGTGCGTCGTTAGGGTTCGTCAGGGTACGTTGTGTCGTCAGGGTGCGTTGTTAGGGTGTGTCAGGGTGCGTCGTTAGGGTGCGTCAGGGTGCGTCGTTAGGGTGCGTCAGGGTGCGTCGTTAGGGTTCGTCAGGGTGCGTTGTGTCGTCAGGGTGCGTTGTTAGGGTGAGTCAGGTTGCGTCGTTAGGGTGCATCAGGGTGCGTCGTTAAGGTTCGTCAGGGTGCGTCGTTAGGGTTCGTCAGGGTGCGTCGTTAGGGTGCGTCAGGGTGCGTCAGGGTGCGTCCTGTCGTTAGGGTGCGTTGTTAGGGTGCGTCAGGGTGCGTCGTTAGGGTGCGTCAGGGTGCGTCCTGTCGTTAGGGTGCGTCGTTAGGGTTCGTCAGAGTGCGTCGTTAGGGTGCGTCAGGGTGCGTCGTTAGGGTGCGTCAGGGTGCGTCGTTAGGGTTCGTCAGGGTGCGTTGTGTCGTCAGGGTGCGTCGTTAGGGTGCGTCAGGGTGCGTCCTGTCGTTAGGGTGCGTTGTTAGGGTGCGTCAGGGTGCGTCGTTAGGGTGCGTCAGGGTGCGTCCTGTCGTTAGGGTGCGTCGTTAGGGTTCGTCAGGGTGCGTCGTTAGGGTGCGTCAGGGTGCGTCGTTAGGGTGCGTCAGGGTGCGTCGTTAGGGTTCGTCAGGGTGCGTTGTGTCGTCAGGGTGCGTTGTTAGGGTGTGTCAGGGTGCTTCGTTAGGGTGCGTCAGGGTGCGTCGTTAGGGTGCGTCAGGGTGCGTCGTTAGGGTGCGTCAGGGTGCGTCGTTAGGGTTCGTCAGGGTGCGTTGTGTCGTCAGGGTGCGTTGTTAGGGTGCGTCAGGGTGCGTCGTTAGGGTGTGTCAGGGTGCGTCGTTAGGGTGCGTTAGGGTGCGTCGTTAGGGTGCGTCGTTAGGGTGCGTTGTGTCGTCAGAGTGCGTCGTTAGGGTGCGTCAGGGTGCGTCGTTAGGGTGCGTCAGGGTGCGTCGTTAGGGTGCGTCAGGGTGCGTCCTGTCGTTAGGGTGCGTTGTTAGGGTTCGTCAGAGTGCGTCGTTAGGGTGCGTCAGGGTGCGTCGTTAGGGTGCGTCAGGGTGCGTCGTTAGGGTTCGTCAGGGTGCGTTGTGTCATCAGGGTGCGTCGTTAGGGTGCGTCAGGGTGCGTCCTGTCGTTAGGGTGCGTCGTTAGGGTTCGTCAGAGTGCGTCGTTAGGGTGCGTCAGGGTGCGTCGTTAGGGTGCGTCAGGGTGCGTCGTTAGGGTTCGTCAGGGTGCGTTGTGTAGTCAGGGTGCGTTGTTAGGGTGTGTCAGGGTGCGTCGTTAGGGTGCGTCAGGGTGCGTCCTGTCGTTAGGGTGCGTTGTTAGGGTGCGTCAGGGTGCGTCGTTAGGGTTCGTCCGAGTGCGTCGTTAGGGTGCGTCAGGGTGCGTCGTTAGGGTGCGTCAGGGTGCGTCGTTAGGGTGCGTCAGGGTGCGTCGTTAGGGTGCGTCAGGGTGCGTCGTTAGGGTGCGTCAGGGTGCGTTGTGTCATTAGGGTGCGTTGTTAGGGTGCGTCAGGGTGCGTCAGGGTACGTCAGGGTGCGTCCTGTCGTTAGGGTGCGTTGTTAGGGTGCGTCAGGGTGCGTTGTTAGGGTGCGTCAGGGTGCGTCGTTAGGGTGCGTCGTTAGGGTTAGTCAGGGTGCGTCGTTAGGGTGCGTCAGGGTGCGTCGTTAGGGTGCGTCAGGGTGCGTCGTTAGGGTTCGTCAGGGTACGTTGTGTCGTCAGGGTGCGTTGTTAGGGTGTGTCAGGGTGCGTCGTTAGGGTGCGTCAGGGTGCGTCGTTAGGGTGCGTCAGGGTGCGTCGTTAGGGTTCGTCAGGGTGCGTTGTGTCGTCAGGGTGCGTTGTTAGGGTGCGTCAGGGTGCGTCGTTAGGGTGTGTCAGGGTGCGTCGTTAGGGTGCGTTAGGGTGCGATAGGGTGCGTCGTTAGGGTGCGTCGTTAGGGTGCGATAGGTTGCGTCGTTAGGGTGCGTCGTTAGGGTTCGTCAGGGTGCGTTGTGTCGTCAGGGTGCGTTGTTAGGGTGCGTCGTTAGGGTGCGTTGTGTCGTCAGGGTGCGTTGTTAGGGTTCGTCAGGGTGCGTCGTTAGGGTGTGTCAGGGTGCGTCGTTATGGTGCGTCAGGGTGCGTCGTTAGGGTGCGGCAGGGTGCGTTGTGTCGTCAGGGTGCGTTGTTAGGGTGCGTCAGGGTGCGTCGTTAGGGTGCGTCAGGGTGCGTCGTTAAGGTTCGTCAGGGTGCGTCGTTAGGGTTCGTCAGGGTGCGTCGTTAGGGTGCGTCAGGGTGCGTTGTTAGGGTGCGTCAGGGTGCGTCGTTAGGGTTCGTCAGGGTGCGTTGTGTCGTCAGGGTGCGTTGTTAGGGTGTGTCAGGGTGCGTCGTTAGGGTGCGATAGGGTGCGTCGTTAGGGTTCGTCAGGGTGCGTTGTGTCGTCAGGGTGCATTGTTAGGGTGAGTCAGGTTGCATCGTTAGGGTGTGTCAGGGTGCGTCGTTAAGGTTCGTCAGGGTGCGTCGTTAGGGTGTGTCAGGGTGCGTCGTTATGGTGCGTCAGGGTGCGTCGTTAGGGTGCGGCAGGGTGCGTTGTGTCGTCAGGGTGCGTTGTTAGGGTGCGTCAGGGTGCGTCGTTAGGGTGCGTCAGGGTGCGTCGTTAAGGTTCGTCAGGGTGCGTCGTTAGGGTGCGTCAGGGTGCGTCGTTAGGGTGCGTCAGGGTGCGTCGTTAGGGTTCGTCAGGGTGCGTTGTGTCGTCAGGGTGCGTTGTTAGGGTGTGTCAGGGTGCGTCGTTAGGGTGCGATAGGGTGCGTCGTTAAGGTTCGTCAGGGTGCGTCGTTAGGGTTCGTCAGGGTGCGTCGTTAGGGTGCGTCAGGGTGCGTCAGGGTGCGTCAGGGTGCGTCCTGTCGTTAGGGTGCGTTGTTAGGGTGCGTCAGGGTGCGTCGTTAGGGTGCGTCAGGGTGCGTCCTGTCGTTAGGGTGCGTCGTTAGGGTTCGTCAGAGTGCGTCGTTAGGGTGCGTCAGGGTGCGTCGTTAGGGTGCGTCAGGGTGCGTCGTTAGGGTTCGTCAGGGTGCGTTGTGTCGTCAGGGTGCGTCGTTAGGGTGCGTCAGGGTGCGTCCTGTCGTTAGGGTGCGTTGTTAGGGTGCGTCAGGGTGCGTCGTTAGGGTGCGTCAGGGTGCGTCCTGTCGTTAGGGTGCGTCGTTAGGGTTCGTCAGGGTGCGTCGTTAGGGTGCGTCAGGGTGCGTCGTTAGGGTGCGTCAGGGTGCGTCGTTAGGGTTCGTCAGGGTGCGTTGTGTCGTCAGGGTGCGTTGTTAGGGTGTGTCAGGGTGCTTCGTTAGGGTGCGTCAGGGTGCGTCGTTAGGGTGCGTCAGGGTGCGTCGTTAGGGTGCGTCAGGGTGCGTTGTTAGGGTGCGTCAGGGTGCGTCGTTAGGGTGCGTCAGGGTGCGTCGTTAGGGTGCGTTAGGGTGCGTCGTTAGGGTGCGTCGTTAGGGTGCGTTGTGTCGTCAGAGTGCGTCGTTAGGGTGCGTCAGGGTGCGTCGTTAGGGTGCGTCAGGGTGCGTCGTTAGGGTGCGTCAGGGTGCGTCCTGTCGTTAGGGTGAGTTGTTAGGGTTCGTCAGAGTGCGTCGTTAGGGTGCGTCAGGGTGCATCGTTAGGGTGCGTCAGGGTGCGTCGTTAGGGTTCGTCAGGGTGCGTTGTGTCATCAGGGTGCGTCGTTAGGGTGCGTCAGGGTGCGTCCTGTCGTTAGGGTGCGTCGTTAGGGTTCGTCAGAGTGCGTCGTTAGGGTGCGTCAGGGTGCGTCGTTAGGGTGCGTCAGGGTGCGTCGTTAGGGTTCGTCAGGGTGCGTTGTGTAGTCAGGGTGCGTTGTTAGGGTGTGTCAGGGTGCGTCGTTAGGGTGCGTCAGGGTGCGTCCTGTCGTTAGGGTGCGTCGTTAGGGTTCGTCAGGGTGCGTCGTTAGGGTGCGTCAGGGTGCGTCGTTAGGGTGCGTCAGGGTGCGTCGTTAGGGTTCGTCAGGGTGCGTTGTGTCGTCAGGGTGCGTTGTTAGGGTGTGTCAGGGTGCTTCGTTAGGGTGCGTCAGGGTGCGTCGTTAGGGTGCGTCAGGGTGCGTCGTTAGGGTGCGTCAGGGTGCGTCGTTAGGGTGCGTCAGGGTGCGTTGTGTCGTCAGGGTGCGTTGTTAGGGTGCGTCAGGGTGCGTCGTTAGGGTGTGTCAGGGTGTGTCGTTAGGGTGCGTTAGGGTGCGATAGGGTGCGTCGTTAGGGTGCGTCGTTAGGGTGCGTTGTGTCGTCAGGGTGCGTTGTTAGGGTTCGTCAGGGTGCGTCGTTAGGGTGCGTCAGGGTGCGTCGTTAGGGTGCGTCAGGGTGCGTCGTTAGGGTGCGTCAGGGTGCGTTGTGTCGTTAGGGTGCGTTGTTAGGGTGCGTCAGGGTGCGTCAGGGTGCGTCAGGGTGCGTCCTGTCGTTAGGGTGCGTTGTTAGGGTGCGTCAGGGTGCGTCGTTAGGGTGCGTCAGGGTGCGTCCTGTCGTTAGGGTGCGTCGTTAGGGTTCGTCCGAGTGCGTCGTTAGGGTGCGTCAGGGTGCATCAGGGTGCGTCAGGGTGCGTCGTTAGGTTTCGTCAGGGTGCGTTGTGTCGTCAGGGTGCGTTGTTAGGGTGTGTCAGGGTGCGTCGTTAGGGTGCGTCAGGGTGCGTCCTGTCGTTAGGGTGCGTTGTTAGGGTGCGTCAGGGTGCGTCGTTAGGGTTCGTCCGAGTGCGTCGTTAGGGTGCGTCAGGGTGCGTCGTTAGGGTGCGTCAGGGTGCGTCGTTAGGTTTCGTCAGGGTGCGTTGTGTCGTCAGGGTGCGTTGTTAGGGTGTGTCAGGGTGCGTCGTTAGGGTGCGTAAGGGTGCGTCCTGTCGTTAGGGTGCGTTGTTAGGGTGCGTCAGGGTGCGTCGTTAGGGTGCGTCGTTAGGGTTCATCAGGGTGCGTCGTTAGGGTGCGTCAGGGTGCGTCGTTAGGGTGCGTCAGGGTGCGTCGTTAGGGTTCGTCAGGGTGCGTTGTGTCCTCAGGGTGCGTTGTTAGGGTGTGTCAGGGTGCGTCGTTAGGGTGCGTCAGGGTGCGTCGTTAGGGTGCGTCAGGGTGCGTCGTTAGGGTGCGTCAGGGTGCGTCGTTAGGGTTCGTCAGGGTGCGTTGTGTTGTCAGGGTGCGTTGTTAGGGTGCGTCAGGGTGCGTCGTTAGGGTGTGTCAGGGTGCGTCGTTAGGGTGCGTTAGGGTGCGATAGTGTGCGTCGTTAGGGTGCGTCGTTAGGGTGCGATAGGTTGCGTCGTTAGGGTGCGTCGTTAGGGTTCGTCAGGGTGCGTTGTGTCGGCAGGGTGCGTTGTTAGGGTGCGTCAGGGTGCGTCGTTAGGGTGCGTCAGGGTGCGTCGTTAGGGTGCGTCAGGGTGCGTCGTTAGGGTGTGTCAGGGTGCGTCGTTATGGTGCGTCAGGGTGCGTCGTTAGGGTGCGGCAGGGTGCGTTGTGTCGTCAGGGTGCGTTGTTAGGGTGCGTCAGGGTGCGTCGTTAGGGTGCGTCAGGGTGCGTCGTTAAGGTTCGTCAGGGTGCGTCGTTAGGGTTCGTCAGGGTGCGTCGTTAGGGTGCGTCAGGGTGCGTCGTTAGGGTGCGTCAGGGTGCGTCGTTAGGGTTCGTCAGGGTGCGTTGTGTCGTCAGGGTGCGTTGTTAAGGTGTGTCAGGGTGCGTCGTTAGGGTGCGATAGGGTGCGTCGTTAGGGTTCGTCAGGGTGCGTTGTGTCGTCAGGGTGCGTTGTTAGGGTGAGTCAGGTTGCGTCGTTAGGGTGCATCAGGGTGCGTCGTTAAGGTTCGTCAGGGTGCGTCGTTAGGGTTCGTCAGGGTGCGTCGTTAGGGTGCGTCAGGGTGCGTCAGGGTGCGTCAGGGTGCGTCCTGTCATTAGGGTGCGTTGTTAGGGTGCGTCAGGGTGCGTCGTTAGGGTGCGTCAGGGTGCGTCCTGTCGTTAGGGTGCGTCGTTAGGGTTCGTCAGAGTGCGTCGTTAGGGTGCGTCAGGGTGCGTCGTTAGGGTGCGTCAGGGTGCGTCGTTAGGGTTCGTCAGGGTGCGTTGTGTCGTCAGGGTGCGTTGTTAGGGTGCGTTGTTAGGGTGCGTCGTTAGGGTGCGTTGTGTCGTCAGGGTGCGTTGTTAGGGTTCGTCAGGGTGCGTCGTTAGGGTGTGTCAGGGCGCGTCGTTAGGGTGCGATAGGGTGCGTCGTTAGGGTTCGTCAGGGTGCGTTGTGTCGTCAGGGTGCGTTGTTAGGGTGAGTCAGGTTGCGTCGTTAGGGTGCATCAGGGTGCGTCGTTAAGGTTCGTCAGGGTGCGTCGTTAGGGTTCGTCAGGGTGCGTCGTTAGGGTGCGTCAGGGTGCGTCAGGGTGCGTCCTGTCGTTAGGGTGCGTTGTTAGGGTGCGTCAGGGTGCGTCGTTAGGGTGCGTCAGGGTGCGTCCTGTCGTTAGGGTGCGTCGTTAGGGTTCGTCAGAGTGCGTCGTTAGGGTGCGTCAGGGTGCGTCGTTAGGGTGCGTCAGGGTGCGTCGTTAGGGTTCGTCAGGGTGCGTTGTGTCGTCAGGGTGCGTTGTTAGGGTGCGTCAGGGTGCGTCGTTAGGGTGCGTCAGGGTGCGTCGTTAAGGTTCGTCAGGGTGCGTCGTTAGGGTTCGTCAGGGTGCGTCGTTAGGGTGCGTCAGGGTGCGTCGTTAGGGTGCGTCAGGGTGCGTCGTTAGGGTTCGTCAGGGTGCGTTGTGTCGTCAGGGTGCGTTGTTAAGGTGTGTCAGGGTGCGTCGTTAGGGTGCGATAGGGTGCGTCGTTAGGGTTCGTCAGGGTGCGTTGTGTCGTCAGGGTGCGTTGTTAGGGTGAGTCAGGTTGCGTCGTTAGGGTGCGTCAGGGTGCGTCGTTAAGGTTCGTCAGGGTGCGTCGTTAGGGTTCGTCAGGGTGCGTCGTTAGGGTGCGTCAGGGTGCGTCAGGGTGCGTCAGGGTGCGTCCTGTCGTTAGGGTGCGTTGTTAGGGTGCGTCAGGGTGCGTCGTTAGGGTGCGTCAGGGTGCGTCCTGTCGTTAGGGTGCGTCGTTAGGGTTCGTCAGAGTGCGTCGTTAGGGTGCGTCAGGGTGCGTCGTTAGGGTGCGTCAGGGTGCGTCGTTAGGGTTCGTCAGGGTGCGTCGTTAGGGTGCGTCAGGGTGCGTCCTGTCGTTAGGGTGCGTTGTTAGGGTGCGTCAGGGTGCGTCGTTAGGGTGCGTCAGGGTGCGTCCTGTCGTTAGGGTGCGTCGTTAGGGTTCGTCAGAGTGCGTCGTTAGGGTGCGTCAGGGTGCGTCGTTAGGGTGCGTCAGGGTGCGTCGTTAGGGTTCGTCAGGGTGCGTTGTGTCGTCAGGGTGCGTTGTTAAGGTGTGTCAGGGTGCGTCGTTAGGGTGCGATAGGGTGCGTCGTTAGGGTTCGTCAGGGTGCGTTGTGTCGTCAGGGTGCGTTGTTAGGGTGAGTCAGGTTGCGTCGTTAGGGTGCGTCAGGGTGCGTCGTTAAGGTTCGTCAGGGTGCGTCGTTAGGGTGCGTCAGGGTGCGTCAGGGTGCGTCAGGGTGCGTCAGGGTGCGTCCTGTCGTTAGGGTGCGTTGTTAGGGTGCGTCAGGGTGCGTCGTTAGGGTGCGTCAGGGTGCGTCCTGTCGTTAGGGTGCGTCGTTAGGGTTCGTCAGAGTGCGTCGTTAGGGTGCGTCAGGGTGCGTCGTTAGGGTGCGTCAGGGTGCGTCGTTAGGGTGCGTCAGGGTGCGTCCTGTCGTTAGGGTGCGTTGTTAGGGTGCGTCAGGGTGCGTCGTTAGGGTGCGTCAGGGTGCGTCCTGTCGTTAGGGTGCGTCGTTAGGGTTCGTCAGAGTGCGTCGTTAGGGTGCGTCAGGGTGCGTCGTTAGGGTGCGTCAGGGTGCGTCGTTAGGGTTCGTCAGGGTGCGTTGTGTCGTCAGGGTGCGTTGTTAAGGTGTGTCAGGGTGCGTCGTTAGGGTGCGATAGGGTGCGTCGTTAGGGTTCGTCAGGGTGCGTTGTGTCGTCAGGGTGCGTTGTTAGGGTGAGTCAGGTTGCGTCGTTAGGGTGCGTCGTTAGGGTTCATCAGGGTGCGTCGTTAGGGTGCGTCAGGGTGCGTCGTTAGGGTGCGTCAGGGTGCGTCGTTAGGGTTCGTCAGGGTGCGTTGTGTCGTCAGGGTGCGTTGTTAGGGTGTGTCAGGGTGCGTCGTTAGGGTGCGTCAGGGTGCGTCGTTAGGGTGCGTCAGGGTGCGTCGTTAGGGTGCGTCAGGGTGCGTCGTTAGGGTTCGTCAGGGTGCGTTGTGTTGTCAGGGTGCGTTGTTAGGGTGCGTCAGGGTGTGTCGTTAGGGTGGGTGCGTCGTTAGGGTGCGTTAGGGTGCGATAGTGTGCGTCGTTAGGGTGCGTCGTTAGGGTGCGATAGGTTGCGTCGTTAGGGTGCGTCGTTAGGGTTCGTCAGGGTGCGTTGTGTCGGCAGGGTGCGTTGTTAGGGTGCGTCAGGGTGCGTCGTTAGGGTGCGTCAGGGTGCGTCGTTAGGGTTCGTCAGGGTGCGTCGTTAGGGTGTGTCAGGGTGCGTCGTTATGGTGCGTCAGGGTGCGTCGTTAGGGTGCGGCAGGGTGCGTTGTGTCGTCAGGGTGCGTTGTTAGGGTGCGTCAGGGTGCGTCGTTAGGGTGCGTCAGGGTGCGTCGTTAAGGTTCGTCAGGGTGCGTCGTTAGGGTTCGTCAGGGTGCGTCGTTAGGGTGCGTCAGGGTGCGTCGTTAGGGTGCGTCAGGGTGCGTCGTTAGGGTTCGTCAGGGTGCGTTGTGTCGTCAGGGTGCGTTGTTAAGGTGTGTCAGGGTGCGTCGTTAGGGTGCGATAGGGTGCGTCGTTAGGGTTCGTCAGGGTGCGTTGTGTCGTCAGGGTGCGTTGTTAGGGTGAGTCAGGTTGCGTCGTTAGGGTGCGTCAGGGTGCGTCGTTAAGGTTCGTCAGGGTGCGTCGTTAGGGTTCGTCAGGGTGCGTCGTTAGGGTGCGTCAGGGTGCGTCAGGGTGCGTCAGGGTGCGTCCTGTCATTAGGGTGCGTTGTTAGGGTGCGTCAGGGTGCGTCGTTAGGGTGCGTCAGGGTGCGTCCTGTCGTTAGGGTGCGTCGTTAGGGTTCGTCAGAGTGCGTCGTTAGGGTGCGTCAGGGTGCGTCGTTAGGGTGCGTCAGGGTGCGTCGTTAGGGTTCGTCAGGGTGCGTTGTGTCGTCAGGGTGCGTTGTTAGGGTGCGTTGTTAGGGTGCGTCGTTAGGGTGCGTTGTGTCGTCAGGGTGCGTTGTTAGGGTTCGTCAGGGTGCGTCGTTAGGGTGTGTCAGGGCGCGTCGTTAGGGTGCGATAGGGTGCGTCGTTAGGGTTCGTCAGGGTGCGTTGTGTCGTCAGGGTGCGTTGTTAGGGTGAGTCAGGTTGCGTCGTTAGGGTGCGTCAGGGTGCGTCGTTAAGGTTCGTCAGGGTGCGTCGTTAGGGTTCGTCAGGGTGCGTCGTTAGGGTGCGTCAGGGTGCGTCAGGGTGCGTCAGGGTGCGTCCTGTCGTTAGGGTGCGTTGTTAGGGTGCGTCAGGGTGCGTCGTTAGGGTGCGTCAGGGTGCGTCCTGTCGTTAGGGTGCGTCGTTAGGGTTCGTCAGAGTGCGTCGTTAGGGTGCGTCAGGGTGCGTCGTTAGGGTGCGTCAGGGTGCGTCGTTAGGGTTCGTCAGGGTGCGTTGTGTCGTCAGGGTGCGTTGTTAGGGTGCGTCGTTAGGGTGCGTCGTTAGGGTGCGTTGTGTCGTCAGGGTGCGTTGTTAGGGTGCGTCAGGGTGCGTCGTTAGGGTGCGTCAGGGTGCGTCGTTAAGGTTCGTCAGGGTGCGTCGTTAGGGTTCGTCAGGGTGCGTCGTTAGGGTGCGTCAGGGTGCGTCGTTAGGGTGCGTCAGGGTGCGTCGTTAGGGTTCGTCAGGGTGCGTTGTGTCGTCAGGGTGCGTTGTTAAGGTGTGTCAGGGTGCGTCGTTAGGGTGCGATAGGGTGCGTCGTTAGGGTTCGTCAGGGTGCGTTGTGTCGTCAGGGTGCGTTGTTAGGGTGAGTCAGGTTGCGTCGTTAGGGTGCGTCAGGGTGCGTCGTTAAGGTTCGTCAGGGTGCGTCGTTAGGGTTCGTCAGGGTGCGTCGTTAGGGTGCGTCAGGGTGCGTCAGGGTGCGTCAGGGTGCGTCCTGTCGTTAGGGTGCGTTGTTAGGGTGCGTCAGGGTGCGTCGTTAGGGTGCGTCAGGGTGCGTCCTGTCGTTAGGGTGCGTCGTTAGGGTTCGTCAGAGTGCGTCGTTAGGGTGCGTCAGGGTGCGTCGTTAGGGTGCGTCAGGGTGCGTCGTTAGGGTTCGTCAGGGTGCGTCGTTAGGGTGCGTCAGGGTGCGTCCTGTCGTTAGGGTGCGTTGTTAGGGTGCGTCAGGGTGCGTCGTTAGGGTGCGTCAGGGTGCGTCCTGTCGTTAGGGTGCGTCGTTAGGGTTCGTCAGAGTGCGTCGTTAGGGTGCGTCAGGGTGCGTCGTTAGGGTGCGTCAGGGTGCGTCGTTAGGGTTCGTCAGGGTGCGTTGTGTCGTCAGGGTGCGTTGTTAAGGTGTGTCAGGGTGCGTCGTTAGGGTGCGATAGGGTGCGTCGTTAGGGTTCGTCAGGGTGCGTTGTGTCGTCAGGGTGCGTTGTTAGGGTGAGTCAGGTTGCGTCGTTAGGGTGCGTCAGGGTGCGTCGTTAAGGTTCGTCAGGGTGCGTCGTTAGGGTGCGTCAGGGTGCGTCAGGGTGCGTCAGGGTGCGTCAGGGTGCGTCCTGTCGTTAGGGTGCGTTGTTAGGGTGCGTCAGGGTGCGTCGTTAGGGTGCGTCAGGGTGCGTCCTGTCGTTAGGGTGCGTCGTTAGGGTTCGTCAGAGTGCGTCGTTAGGGTGCGTCAGGGTGCGTCGTTAGGGTGCGTCAGGGTGCGTCGTTAGGGTGCGTCAGGGTGCGTCCTGTCGTTAGGGTGCGTTGTTAGGGTGCGTCAGGGTGCGTCGTTAGGGTGCGTCAGGGTGCGTCCTGTCGTTAGGGTGCGTCGTTAGGGTTCGTCAGAGTGCGTCGTTAGGGTGCGTCAGGGTGCGTCGTTAGGGTGCGTCAGGGTGCGTCGTTAGGGTTCGTCAGGGTGCGTTGTGTCGTCAGGGTGCGTTGTTAAGGTGTGTCAGGGTGCGTCGTTAGGGTGCGATAGGGTGCGTCGTTAGGGTTCGTCAGGGTGCGTTGTGTCGTCAGGGTGCGTTGTTAGGGTGAGTCAGGTTGCGTCGTTAGGGTGCGTCAGGGTGAGTCGTTAAGGTTCGTCAGGGTGCGTCGTTAGGGTGCGTCAGGGTGCGTCAGGGTGCGTCAGGGTGCGTCCTGTCGTTAGGGTGCGTTGTTAGGGTGCGTCAGGGTGCGTCGTTAGGGTGCGTCAGGGTGCGTCCTGTCGTTAGGGTGCGTCGTTAGGGTTCGTCAGAGTGCGTCGTTAAGGTTCGTCAGGGTGCGTCGTTAGGGTTCGTAGGGTGCGTCGTTAGGGTGCGTCAGGGTGCGTCAGGGTGCGTCAGGGTGCGTCCTGTCATTAGGGTGCGTTGTTAGGGTGCGTCAGGGTGCGTCGTTAGGGTGCGTCAGGGTGCGTCCTGTCGTTAGGGTGCGTCGTTAGGGTTCGTCAGAGTGCGTCGTTAGGGTGCGTCAGGGTGCGTCGTTAGGGTGCGTCAGGGTGCGTCGTTAGGGTTCGTCAGGGTGCGTTGTGTCGTCAGGGTGCGTTGTTAGGGTGCGTCGTTAGGGTGCGTCGTTAGGGTGCGTTGTGTCGTCAGGGTGCGTTGTTAGGGTTCGTCAGGGTGCGTCGTTAGGGTGTGTCAGGGCGCGTCGTTAGGGTGCGATAGGGTGCGTCGTTAGGGTTCGTCAGGGTGCGTTGTGTCGTCAGGGTGCGTTGTTAGTGTGAGTCAGGTTGCGTCGTTAGGGTGCGTCAGGGTGCGTCGTTAAGGTTCGTCAGGGTGCGTCGTTAGGGTTCGTCAGGGTGCGTCGTTAGGGTGCGTCAGGGTGCGTCAGGGTGCGTCAGGGTGCGTCCTGTCGTTAGGGTGCGTTGTTAGGGTGCGTCAGGGTGCGTCGTTAGGGTGCGTCAGGGTGCGTCCTGTCGTTAGGGTGCGTCGTTAGGGTTCGTCAGAGTGCGTCGTTAGGGTGCGTCAGGGTGCGTCGTTAGGGTGCGTCAGGGTGCGTCGTTAGGGTTCGTCAGGGTGCGTTGTGTCGTCAGGGTGCGTTGTTAGGGTGCGTCGTTAGGGTGCGTCGTTAGGGTGCGTTGTGTCGTCAGGGTGCGTTGTTAGGGTGCGTCAGGGTGCGTCGTTAGGGTGCGTCAGGGTGCGTCGTTAAGGTTCGTCAGGGTGCGTCGTTAGGGTTCGTCAGGGTGCGTCGTTAGGGTGCGTCAGGGTGCGTCGTTAGGGTGCGTCAGGGTGCGTCGTTAGGGTTCGTCAGGGTGCGTTGTGTCGTCAGGGTGCGTTGTTAAGGTGTGTCAGGGTGCGTCGTTAGGGTGCGATAGGGTGCGTCGTTAGGGTTCGTCAGGGTGCGTTGTGTCGTCAGGGTGCGTTGTTAGGGTGAGTCAGGTTGCGTCGTTAGGGTGCGTCAGGGTGCGTCGTTAAGGTTCGTCAGGGTGCGTCGTTAGGGTTCGTCAGGGTGCGTCGTTAGGGTGCGTCAGGGTGCGTCAGGGTGCGTCAGGGTGCGTCCTGTCGTTAGGGTGCGTTGTTAGGGTGCGTCAGGGTGCGTCGTTAGGGTGCGTCAGGGTGCGTCCTGTCGTTAGGGTGCGTCGTTAGGGTTCGTCAGAGTGCGTCGTTAGGGTGCGTCAGGGTGCGTCGTTAGGGTGCGTCAGGGTGCGTCGTTAGGGTTCGTCAGGGTGCGTCGTTAGGGTGCGTCAGGGTGCGTCCTGTCGTTAGGGTGCGTTGTTAGGGTGCGTCAGGGTGCGTCGTTAGGGTGCGTCAGGGTGCGTCCTGTCGTTAGGGTGCGTCGTTAGGGTTCGTCAGAGTGCGTCGTTAGGGTGCGTCAGGGTGCGTCGTTAGGGTGCGTCAGGGTGCGTCGTTAGGGTTCGTCAGGGTGCGTTGTGTCGTCAGGGTGCGTTGTTAAGGTGTGTCAGGGTGCGTCGTTAGGGTGCGATAGGGTGCGTCGTTAGGGTTCGTCAGGGTGCGTTGTGTCGTCAGGGTGCGTTGTTAGGGTGAGTCAGGTTGCGTCGTTAGGGTGCGTCAGGGTGCGTCGTTAAGGTTCGTCAGGGTGCGTCGTTAGGGTGCGTCAGGGTGCGTCAGGGTGCGTCAGGGTGCGTCAGGGTAAGTCCTGTCGTTAGGGTGCGTTGTTAGGGTGCGTCAGGGTGCGTCGTTAGGGTGCGTCAGGGTGCGTCCTGTCGTTAGGGTGCGTCGTTAGGGTTCGTCAGAGTGCGTCGTTAGGGTGCGTCAGGGTGCGTCGTTAGGGTGCGTCAGGGTGCGTCGTTAGGGTGCGTCAGGGTGCGTCCTGTCGTTAGGGTGCGTTGTTAGGGTGCGTCAGGGTGCGTCGTTAGGGTGCGTCAGGGTGCGTCCTGTCGTTAGGGTACGCACCCTAACGACAGGACGCACCCTACGCACCCTAACGACGCACCCTGACGCACCCTAACAACGTTAGGGTTCGTTAGGGTTCGTCAGAGTGCGTCGTTAGGGTGCGTCAGGGTGCGTCGTTAGGGTGCGTCAGGGTGCGTCGTTAGGGTTCGTCAGGGTGCGTTGTGTCGTCAGGGTGCGTTGTTAAGGTGTGTCAGGGTGCGTCGTTAGGGTGCGATAGGGTGCGTCGTTAGGGTTCGTCAGGGTGCGTTGTGTCGTCAGGGTGCGTTGTTAGGGTGAGTCAGGTTGCGTCGTTAGGGTGCGTCAGGGTGCGTCGTTAAGGTTCGTCAGGGTGCGTCGTTAGGGTGCGTCAGGGTGCGTCAGGGTGCGTCAGGGTGCGTCCTGTCGTTAGGGTGCGTTGTTAGGGTGCGTCAGGGTGCGTCGTTAGGGTGCGTCAGGGTGCGTCCTGTCGTTAGGGTGCGTCGTTAGGGTTCGTCAGAGTGCGTCGTTAGGGTGCGTCAGGGTGCGTCGTTAGGGTGCGTCAGGGTGCGTCGTTAGGGTTCGTCAGGGTGCGTTGTGTCGTCAGGGTGCGTTGTTAGGGTGCGTCGTTAGGGTGCGTCGTTAGGGTGCGTTGTGTCGTCAGGGTGCGTTGTTAGGGTGCGTCAGGGTGCGTCGTTAGGGTGCGTCAGGGTGCGTCGTTAAGGTTCGTCAGGGTGCGTCGTTAGGGTTCGTCAGGGTGCGTCGTTAGGGTGCGTCAGGGTGCGTCGTTAGGGTGCGTCAGGGTGCGTCGTTAGGGTTCGTCAGGGTGCGTTGTGTCGTCAGGGTGCGTTGTTAAGGTGTGTCAGGGTGCGTCGTTAGGGTGCGATAGGGTGCGTCGTTAGGGTTCGTCAGGGTGCGTTGTGTCGTCAGGGTGCGTTGTTAGGGTGAGTCAGGTTGCGTCGTTAGGGTGCGTCAGGGTGCGTCGTTAAGGTTCGTCAGGGTGCGTCGTTAGGGTTCGTCAGGGTGCGTCGTTAGGGTGCGTCAGGGTGCGTCAGGGTGCGTCAGGGTGCGTCCTGTCGTTAGGGTGCGTTGTTAGGGTGCGTCAGGGTGCGTCGTTAGGGTGCGTCAGGGTGCGTCCTGTCGTTAGGGTGCGTCGTTAGGGTTCGTCAGAGTGCGTCGTTAGGGTGCGTCAGGGTGCGTCGTTAGGGTGCGTCAGGGTGCGTCGTTAGGGTTCGTCAGGGTGCGTCGTTAGGGTGCGTCAGGGTGCGTCCTGTCGTTAGGGTGCGTTGTTAGGGTGCGTCAGGATGCGTCGTTAGGGTGCGTCAGGGTGCGTCCTGTCGTCAGGGTGCGTCGTTAGGGTGCGTCAGGGTGCGTCGTTAGGGTTCGTCAGGGTGCGTTGTGTCGTCAGGGTGCGTTGTTAAGGTGTGTCAGGGTGCGTCGTTAGGGTGCGATAGGGTGCGTCGTTAGGGTTCGTCAGGGTGCGTTGTGTCGTCAGGGTGCGTTGTTAGGGTGAGTCAGGTTGCGTCGTTAGGGTGCGTCAGGGTGCATCGTTAAGGTTCGTCAGGGTGCGTCGTTAGGGTTCGTCAGGGTGCGTCGTTAGGGTGCGTCAGGGTGCGTCCTGTCGTTAGGGTGCGTTGTTAGGGTGCGTCAGGGTGCGTCGTTAGGGTGCGTCAGGGTGCGTCCTGTCGTTAGGGTGCGTCGTTAGGGTTCGTCAGAGTGCGTCGTTAGGGTGCGTCAGGGTGCGTCGTTAGGGTGCGTCAGGGTGCGTCGTTAGGGTTCGTCAGGGTGCGTTGTGTCGTCAGGGTGCGTCGTTAGGGTGCGTCAGGGTGCGTCCTGTCGTTAGGGTGCGTCAGGGTGCGTTGTGTCGTCAGGGTGCGTTGTTAGGGTGCGTCGTTAGGGTGCATCGTTAGGGTGCGTTGTGTCGTCAGGGTGCGTTGTTAGGGTTCGTCAGGGTGCGTCGTTAGGGTGTGTCAGGGTGCGTCGTTATGGTGCGTCAGGGTGCGTCGTTAGGGTGCGGCAGGGTGCGTTGTGTCGTCAGGGTGCGTTGTTAGGGTGCGTCAGGGTGCGTCGTTAGGGTGCGTCAGGGTGCGTCGTTAAGGTTCGTCAGGGTGCGTCGTTAGGGTTCGTCAGGGTGCGTCGTTAGGGTGCGTCAGGGTGCGTCGTTAGGGTGCGTCAGGGTGCGTCGTTAGGGTTCGTCAGGGTGCGTTGTGTCGTCAGGGTGCGTTGTTAAGGTGTGTCAGGGTGCGTCGTTAGGGTGCGATAGGGTGCGTTGTTAGGGTGAGTCAGGTTGCGTCGTTAGGGTGCGTCAGGGTGCGTCGTTAAGGTTCGTCAGGGTGCGTCGTTAGGGTTCGTCAGGGTGCGTCCTTAGGGTGCGTCAGGGTGCGTCAGGGTGCGTCAGGGTGCGTCCTGTCGTTAGGGTGCGTTGTTAGGGTGCGTCAGGGTGCGTCGTTAGGGTGCGTCAGGGTGCGTCCTGTCGTTAGGGTGCGTCGTTAGGGTTCGTCAGAGTGCGTCGTTAGGGTGCGTCAGGGTGCGTCGTTAGGGTTCGTCAGGGTGCGTTGTGTCGTCAGGGTGCGTCGTTAGGGTGCGTCAGGGTGCGTCCTGTCGTTAGGGTGCGTTGTTAGGGTGCGTCAGGGTTCGTCGTTAGGGTGCGTCAGGGTGCGTCCTGTCGTTAGGGTGCGGCGTTAGGGTTCGTCAGGGTGCGTCGTTAGGGTGCGTCAGGGTGCGTCGTTAGGGTGCGTCAGGGTGCGTCGTTAGGGTTCGTCAGGGTGCGTTGTGTCGTCAGGGTGCGTTGTTAAGGTGTGTCAGGGTGCGTCGTTAGGGTGCGATAGGGTGCGTCGTTAGGGTTCGTCAGGGTGCGTTGTGTCGTCAGGGTGCGTTGTTAGGGTGAGTCAGGTTGCGTCGTTAGGGTGCGTCAGGGTGCGTCGTTAAGGTTCGTCAGGGTGCGTCGTTAGGGTTCGTCAGGGTGCGTCGTTAGGGTTCGTCAGGGTGCGTCGTTAGGGTGCGTCAGGGTGCGTCGTTAGGGTGCATCAGGGTGCGTCGTTAGGGTGCGTCAGGGTGCGTCGTTAGGGTGCGTCAGGGTGCTTCGTTAGGGTTCGTCAGGGTGCGTTGTGTCGTCAGGGTGCGTTGTTAGGGTGTGTCAGGGTGCATCGTTAGGGTGTGTCAGGGTGCGTCGTTAGGGTGCGTCGTTAGGGTTCGTCAGGGTGCGTCGTTAGGGTGCGTCAGGGTGCGTCGTTAGGGTTCGTCAGGGTGCGTCGTTAGGGTGCGTCAGGGTGCGTCGTTAGGGTGCGTCAGGGTGCGTCGTTAGGGTGCGTCAGGGTGCGTCGTTAGGGTGCATCAGGGTGCGTCGTTAGGGTGCGTCAGGGTGCGTCGTTAGGGTGCGTCGTTAGGGTTCGTCAGGGTGCGTCGTTAGGGTGCGTCAGGGTGCGTCGTTAGGGTTCGTCAGGGTGCGTCGTTAGGGTGCGTCAGGGTGTGTCGTTAGGGTGCGTCAGGGTGTGTCGTTAGGGTTCGTCAGGGTGCGTTGTGTCGTCAGGTTGCGTTGTTAGGGTGCGTCAGGGTGCGTCGTTAGGGTGCGTCAGGGTGCGTCGTTAGGGTTCGTCAGGGTGCGTCGTTAGGGTGCGTCAGGGTGTGTCGTTAGGGTGCGTCAGGGTGTGTCGTTAGGGTTCGTCAGGGTGCGTTGTGTCGTCAGGTTGCGTTGTTAGGGTGCGTCAGGGTGCGTCGTTAGGGTGTGTCAGGGTGCGTCGTTAGGGTGCGTCAGGGTGCGTCGTTAGGGTTCGTCAGGGTGCGTTGTGTCGTCAGGGTGCGTTGTTAGGGTGTGTCAGGGTGCGTCGTTAGGGTGCGTCAGGGTGCGTCCTGTCGTTAGGGTGCGTCGTTACGGTGCGTCAGGGTGCGTCGTTAGGGTTCGTCAGGGTGCGTCGTTAGGGTGCATCAGGGTGCGTCGTTAGGGTTCGTCAGGGTGCGTTGTGTCGTCAGGGTGCGTTGTTAGGGTGCGTCAGGGTGCGTCGTTAGGGTGTGTCAGGGTGCGTCGTTAGGGTGCGTCGTTAGGGTGCGTCAGGGTGCGTCGTTAGGGTGCGTCGTTAGGGTGCGTCAGGGTGCGTCGTTAGGGTGCGTCAGGGTGCGTCGTTAGGGTTCGTCAGGGTGCGTCGTTAGGGTGCGTCAGGGTGCGTCGTTAGGGTGCGTCAGGGTGCGTCGTTAGGGTGCGTCAGGGTGCGTCGTTAGGGTGCGTCAGGGTGCGTTGTGTCGTCAGGGTGCGTTGTTAGGGTGTGTCAGGGTGCGTCGTTAGGGTTCGTCAGGGTGCGTCGTTAGGGTGCGTCAGGGTGCTTCGTTAGGGTGCGTCAGGGTGCTTTGTTAGGGTTCGTCAGGGTGCGTTGTGTCGTCAGGGTGCGTTGTTAGGGTGTGTCAGGGTGCATCGTTAGGGTGCGATAGGGTGCGTCGTTAGGGTGCGTCGTTAGGGTTCGTCAGGGTGCGTCGTTAGGGTGCGTCAGGGTGCGTCGTTAGGGTTCGTCAGGGTGCGTCGTTAGGGTGCGTCAGGGTGCGTCGTTAGGGTGCGTCAGGGTGCGTCGTTAGGGTGCGTCAGGGTGCGTCGTTAGGGTGCATCAGGGTGCGTCGTTAGGGTGCGTCAGGGTGCGTCGTTAGGGTGCGTTGTTATGGTGCGTCAGGGTGCGTCGTTAGGGTGCGTCAGGGTGCGTCGTTAGGGTTCGTCAGGGTGCGTTGTGTCGTCAGGGTGCGTTGTTAGGGTGTGTCAGGGTGCGTCGTTAGGGTGCGTCAGGGTGCGTTGTGTCGTCAGGTTGCGTTGTTAGGGTGCGTCAGGGTGCGTCGTTAGGGTGTGTCAGGGTGCGTCGTTAGGGTGCGTCAGGGTGCGTCGTTAGGGTTCGTCAGGGTGCGTTGTGTCGTCAGGGTGCGTTGTTAGGGTGTGTCAGGGTGCGTCGTTAGGGTGCGTCAGGGTGCGTCCTGTCGTTAGGGTGCGTCGTTACGGTGCGTCAGGGTGCGTCGTTAGGGTTCGTCAGGGTGCGTCGTTAGGGTGCATCAGGGTGCGTCGTTAGGGTTCGTCAGGGTGCGTTGTGTCGTCAGGGTGCGTTGTTAGGGTGCGTCAGGGTGCGTCGTTAGGGTGTGTCAGGGTGCGTCGTTAGGGTGCGTCGTTAGGGTGCGTCAGGGTGCGTCGTTAGGGTGCGTCGTTAGGGTGCGTCAGGGTGCGTCGTTAGGGTGCGTCAGGGTGCGTCGTTAGGGTTCGTCAGGGTGCGTCGTTAGGGTGCGTCAGGGTGCGTCGTTAGGGTGCGTCAGGGTGCGTCGTTAGGGTGCGTCAGGGTGCGTCGTTAGGGTGCGTCAGGGTGCGTTGTGTCGTCAGGGTGCGTTGTTAGGGTGTGTCAGGGTGCGTCGTTAGGGTTCGTCAGGGTGCGTCGTTAGGGTGCGTCAGGGTGCTTCGTTAGGGTGCGTCAGGGTGCTTTGTTAGGGTTCGTCAGGGTGCGTTGTGTCGTCAGGGTGCGTTGTTAGGGTGTGTCAGGGTGCATCGTTAGGGTGCGTCAGGGTGCGTCGTTAGGGTGCGTCGTTAGGGTTCGTCAGGGTGCGTCGTTAGGGTTCGTCAGGGTGCGTCGTTAGGGTTAGGGTGCGTCAGGGTGCGTCGTTAGGGTGCGTCAGGGTGCGTCCTGTCGTTAGGGTGCGTCAGGGTGCGTCGTTAGGGTGCATCAGGGTGCGTCGTTAGGGTGTGTCAGGGTGCGTCGTTAGGGTGCGTCGTTAGGGTTCGTCAGGGTGCGTCGTTAGGGTGCGTCAGGGTGCGTCGTTAGGGTTCGTCAGGGTGCGTCGTTAGGGTGCGTCAGGGTGTGTCGTTAGGGTGCGTCAGGGTGTGTCGTTAGGGTTCGTCAGGGTGCGTTGTGTCGTCAGGTTGCGTTGTTAGGGTGCGTCAGGGTGCGTCGTTAGGGTGTGTCAGGGTGCGTCGTTAGGGTGCGTCATGGTGCGTCGTTAGGGTTCGTCAGGGTGCGTTGGTCGTCAGGGTGCGTTGTTAGGGTGTGTCAGGGTGCGTCGTTAGGGTGCGTCAGGGTGCGTCCTTTCGTTAGGGTGCGTCGTTACGGTGCGTCAGGGTGCGTCGTTAGGGTTCGTCAGGGTGCGTTGTGTCGTCAGGGTGCGTTGTTAGGGTGCGTCAGGGTGCGTCGTTAGGGTGTGTCAGGGTGCGTCGTTAGGGTGCGTCAGGGTGCGTCGTTAGGGTTCGTCAGGGTGCGTCGTTAGGGTTCGTCAGGGTGCGTCGTTAGGGTGCGTCAGGGTGCGTCGTTAGGGTGTGTCAGGGTGCGTCGTTAGGGTGCGTCAGGGTGCGTCGTTAGGGTTCGTCAGGGTGCGTCGTTAGGGTTCGTCAGGGTGCGTCGTTAGGGTGCGTCAGGGTGCGTCGTTAGGGTTCGTCAGGGTGCGTCGTTAGGGTGCGTCAGGGTGTGTCGTTAGGGTGCGTCAGGGTGTGTCGTTAGGGTTCGTCAGGGTGCGTTGTGTCGTCAGGTTGCGTTGTTAGGGTGCGTCAGGGTGCGTCGTTAGGGTGTGTCAGGGTGCGTCGTTAGGGTGCGTCAGGGTGCGTCGTTAGGGTTCGTCAGGGTGCGTTGTGTCGTCAGGGTGCGTTGTTAGGGTGTGTCAGGGTGCGTCGTTAGGGTGCGTCAGGGTGCGTCCTGTCGTTAGGGTGCGTCGTTACGGTGCGTCAGGGTGCGTCGTTAGGGTTCGTCAGGGTGCGTCGTTAGGGTGCATCAGGGTGCGTCGTTAGGGTTCGTCAGGGTGCGTCGTTAGGGTGCGTCAGGGTGCGTCGTTAGGGTGCGTCAGGGTGCGTCGTTAGGGTGCGTCAGGGTGCGTCATTAGGGTTCGTCAGGGTGCGTCGTTAGGGTGTGTCAGGGTGCGTCGTTAGGGTGCGTCATTAGGGTTCGTCAGGGTGCGTCGTTAGGGTGCGTCAGGGTGCGTCGTTAGGGTTCGTCAGGGTGTGTCGTTAGGGTGCGTCAGGGTGTGTCGTTAGGGTGCGTCAGGGTGTGTCGTTAGGGTTCGTCAGGGTGCGTTGTGTCGTCAGGTTGCGTTGTTAGGGTGCGTCAGGGTGCGTCGTTAGGGTGTGTCAGGGTGCGTCGTTAGGGTGCGTCATGGTGCGTCGTTAGGGTTCGTCAGGGTGCGTTGTGTCGTCAGGGTGCGTTGTTAGGGTGCGTCAGGGTGCGTCGTTAGGGTGCGTCAGGGTGCGTCCTGTCGTTAGGGTGCGTCGTTACGGTGCGTCAGGGTGCGTCGTTAGGGTTCGTCAGGGTGCGTTGTGTCGTCAGGGTGCGTTGTTAGGGTGCGTCAGGGTGCGTCGTTAGGGTGTGTCAGGGTGCGTCGTTAGGGTGCGTCAGGGTGCGTCGTTAGGGTTCGTCAGGGTGCGTCGTTAGGGTTCGTCAGGGTGCGTCGTTAGGGTGCGTCAGGGTGCGTCGTTAGGGTGTGTCAGGGTGCGTCGTTAGGGTGCGTCAGGGTGCGTCGTTAGGGTTCGTCAGGGTGCGTCGTTAGGGTTCGTCAGGGTGCGTCGTTAGGGTGCGTCAGGGTGCGTCGTTAGGGTTCGTCAGGGTGCGTCGTTAGGGTGCGTCAGGGTGTGTCGTTAGGGTGCGTCAGGGTGTGTCGTTAGGGTTCGTCAGGGTGCGTTGTGTCGTCAGGTTGCGTTGTTAGGGTGCGTCAGGGTGCGTCGTTAGGGTGTGTCAGGGTGCGTCGTTAGGGTGCGTCAGGGTGCGTCGTTAGGGTTCGTCAGGGTGCGTTGTGTCGTCAGGGTGCGTTGTTAGGGTGTGTCAGGGTGCGTCGTTAGGGTGCGTCAGGGTGCGTCCTGTCGTTAGGGTGCGTCGTTACGGTGCGTCAGGGTGCGTCGTTAGGGTTCGTCAGGGTGCGTTGTGTCGTCAGGGTGCGTTGTTAGGGTGCGTCAGGGTGCGTCGTTAGGGTGTGTCAGGGTGCGTCGTTAGGGTGCGTCAGGGTGCGTCGTTAGGGTTCGTCAGGGTGCGTCGTTAGGGTGCGTCAGGGTGCGTCGTTAGGGTTCGTCAGGGTGCGTCGTTAGGGTTCGTCAGGGTGCGTCGTTAGGGTGCGTCAGGGTGCGTCGTTAGGGTGCATCAGGGTGCGTCGTTAGGGTTCGTCAGGGTGCGTCGTTAGGGTGCGTCAGGGTGCGTCGTTAGGGTTCGTCAGGGTGCGTCGTTAGGGTGCGTCAGGGTGTGTCGTCAGGGTGAGTTAGGGTGTGTCGTTAGGGTTCGTCAGGGTGCGTTGTGTCGTCAGGGTGCGTTGTTAGGGTGTGTCAGGGTGCGTCGTTAGGGTGCGTCAGGGTGCGTCCTGTCGTTAGGGTGCGTCGTTACGGTGCGTCAGGGTGCGTCGTTAGGGTTCGTCAGGGTGCGTTGTGTCGTCAGGGTGCGTTGTTAGGGTGTGTCAGGGTGCGTCGTTAGGGTGCGTCAGGGTGCGTCGTTAGGGTTCGTCAGGGTGCGTCGTTAGGGTGCGTCAGGGTGCGTCGTTAGGGTGCGTCAGGGTGCGTCGTTAGGGTGCGTCAGGGTGCGTCGTTAGGGTGCGTCAGGGTGCGTCGTTAGGGTGCGTCAGGGTGCGTCGTTAGGGTGCGTCAGGGTGCGTCGTTAGGGTGCGTCAGGGTGCGTCGTTAGGGTGCATCAGGGTGCGTCGTTAGGGTGCGTCAGGGTGCGTTGTGTCGTCAGGGTGCGTTGTTAGGGTGTGTCAGGGTGCGTCGTTAGGGTTCGTCAGGGTGCGTCGTTAGGGTGCGTCAGGGTGCTTCGTTAGGGTGCGTCAGGGTGCTTCGTTAGGGTTCTTCAGGGTGCGTTGTGTCGTCAGGGTGCGTTGTTAGGGTGTGTCAGGGTGCATCATTAGGGTGCGATAGGGTGCGTCGTTAGGGTGCGTCGTTATGGTGCGTCAGGGTGCGTCGTTAGGGTGCGATAGGGTGCGTCGTTAGGGTGCGTCGTTAGGGTTCGTCAGGGTGCGTCGTTAGGGTGCGTCAGGGTGCGTCGTTAGGGTTCGTCAGGGTGCGTCGTTAGGGTGCGTCAGGGTGCGTCGTTAGGGTGCGTCAGGGTGCGTCGTTAGGGTGCGTCAGGGTGCGTCATTAGGGTTCGTCAGGGTGCGTCGTTAGGGTGTGTCAGGGTGCGTCGTTAGGGTGCGTCGTTAGGGTTCGTCAGGGTGTGTCGTTAGGGTGCGTCAGGGTGCGTCGTTAGGGTTCGTCAGGGTGCGTCGTTAGGGTGCGTCAGGGTGTGTCGTTAGGGTGCGTCAGGGTGTGTCGTTAGGGTTCGTCAGGGTGCGTTGTGTCGTCAGGTTGCGTTGTTAGGGTGCGTCAGGGTGCGTCGTTAGGGTGTGTCAGGGTGCGTCGTTAGGGTGCGTCAGGGTGCGTCGTTAGGGTTCGTCAGGGTGCGTTGTGTCGTCAGGGTGCGTTGTTAGGGTGTCAGGGTGCGTCGTTAGGGTGCGTCAGGGTGCGTCGATAGGGTGCGTCGATAGGGTTCGTCAGGGTGCGTCGTTAGGGTGCGTCAGGGTGCGTCGTTAGGGTGCGTCAGGGTGCGTCGTTAGGGTGCGTCAGGGTGCGTCGTTAGGGTGCGTCAGGGTGCGTCGTTAGGATGCGTCAGGGTGCGTCGTTAGGGTTCGTCAGGGTGCGTCGTTAGGGTTCGTCAGGGTGCGTCGTTAGGGTGCGTCAGGGTGCGTCGTTAGGGTTCGTCAGGGTGCGTCGTTAGGGTGCGTCAGGGTGCGTCGTTAGGGTGCGTCAGGGTGCGTCGTTAGGGTTCGTCAGGTCATGGTGCGTTGTGTCGTCAGGGTGCGTCGTTAGGGTGTGTCAGGGTGCGTCGTTAGGGTGCGTCAGGGTGCGTCGATAGGGTTCGTCAGGGTGCGTCGTTAGGGTGCGTCAGGGTGCGTCGTTAGGGTGCGTCAGGGTGCGTCGTTAGGGTGCGTCAGGGTGCGTCGTTAGGGTGCGTCAGGGTGCGTCGTTAGGATGCGTCAGGGTGCGTCGTTAGGGTTCGTCAGGGTGCGTCGTTAGGGTTCGTCAGGGTGCGTCGTTAGGGTGCGTCAGGGTGCGTCGTTAGGGTGCGTCAGGGTGCGTCGTTAGGGTGCGTCAGGGTGCGTCGTTAGGGTGCATCAGGGTGCGTCGTTAGGGTTCGTCAGGGTGCGTTGTGTCGTCAGGGTGCGTTGTTAGGGTGCGTCAGGGTGCGTCGTTAGGGTGTGTCAGGGTGCGTCGTTAGGGTGCGTCGTTAGGGTGCGTCAGGGTGCGTCGTTAGGGTGCGTCGTTAGGGTGCGTCAGGGTGCGTCGTTAGGGTGCGTCAGGGTGCGTCGTTAGGGTTCGTCAGGGTGCGTCGTTAGGGTGCGTCAGGGTGCGTCGTTAGGGTGCGTCAGGGTGCGTCGTTAGAGTGCATCAGGGTGCGTCGTTAGGGTGCGTCAGGGTGCGTTGTGTCGTCAGGGTGCGTTGTTAGGGTGTGTCAGGGTGCGTCGTTAGGGTTCGTCAGGGTGCGTCGTTAGGGTGCGTCAGGGTGCTTCATTAGGGTGCGTCAGGGTGCTTCGTTAGGGTTCGTCAGGGTGCGTTGTGTCGTCAGGGTGCGTTGTTAGGGTGTGTCAGGGTGCATCGTTAGGGTGCGATAGGGTGCGTCGTTAGGGTGCGTCGTTATGGTGCGTCAGGGTGCGTCGTTAGGGTGCGATAGGGTGCGTCGTTAGGGTGCGTCGTTAGGGTTCGTCAGGGTGCGTCGTTAGGGTTCGTCAGGGTGCGTCGTTAGGGTGCGTCAGGGTGCGTCGTTAGGGTTCGTCAGGGTGCGTCGTTAGGGTGCGTCAGGGTGCGTCGTTAGGGTGCGTCAGGGTGCGTCGTTAGGGTTCGTCAGGGTGCGTTGTGTCGTCAGGGTGCGTTGTTAGGGTGCGTCAGGGTGCGTCGTTAGGGTGTGTCAGGGTGCGTCGTTAGGGTGCGTCAGGGTGCGTCGTTAGGGTTCGTCAGGGTGCGTCGTTAGGGTTCGTCAGGGTGCGTCGTTAGGGTGCGTCAGGGTGCGTCGTTAGGGTGCGTCAGGGTGCGTCGTTAGGGTTCGTCAGGGTGCGTCGTTAGGGTGCGTCAGGGTGCTTCGTTAGGGTGCGTCAGGGTGCGTCATTAGGGTTCTTCGTCGTTAGGGTGCGTCGTTATGGTGCGTCAGGGTGCGTCGTTAGGGTGCGATAGGGTGCGTCGTTAGGGTGTGTCAGGGTGCGTCGTTAGGGTGCGTCAGGGTGCGTCGATAGGGTTCGTCAGGGTGCGTCGTTAGGGTGCGTCAGGGTGCGTCGTTAGGGTGCGTCAGGGTGCGTCGTTAGGGTGCGTCAGGGTGCGTCGTTAGGGTGCGTCAGGGTGCGTCGTTAGGATGCGTCAGGGTGCGTCGTTAGGGTTCGTCAGGGTGCGTCGTTAGGGTTCGTCAGGGTGCGTCGTTAGGGTGCGTCAGGGTGCGTCGTTAGGGTGCATCAGGGTGCGTCGTTAGGGTGCGTCAGGGTGCGTCGTTAGGGTGCATCAGGGTGCGTCGTTAGGGTTCGTCAGGGTGCGTTGTGTCGTCAGGGTGCGTTGTTAGGGTGCGATAGGGTGCGTCGTTAGGGTGTGTCAGGGTGCGTCGTTAGGGTGCGTCAGGGTGCGTCGATAGGGTTCGTCAGGGTGCGTCGTTAGGGTGCGTCAGGGTGCGTCGTTAGGGTGCGTCAGGGTGCGTCGTTAGGGTGCGTCAGGGTGCGTCGTTAGGGTGCGTCAGGGTGCGTCGTTAGGATGCATCAGGGTGCGTCGTTAGGGTTCGTCAGGGTGCGTCGTTAGGGTTCGTCAGGGTGCGTCGTTAGGGTGCGTCAGGGTGCGTCGTTAGGGTGCATCAGGGTGCGTCGTTAGGGTGCGTCAGGGTGCGTCGTTAGGGTGCATCAGGGTGCGTCGTTAGGGTTCGTCAGGGTGCGTTGTGTCGTCAGGGTGCGTTGTTAGGGTGCGTCAGGGTGCGTCGTTAGGGTGTGTCAGGGTGCGTCGTTAGGGTGCGTCGTTAGGGTGCGTCAGGGTGCGTCGTTAGGGTGCGTCGTTAGGGTGCGTCAGGGTGCATCGTTAGGGTGCGTCAGGGTGCGTCGTTAGGGTTCGTCAGGGTGCGTCGTTAGGGTGCGTCAGGGTGCGTCGTTAGGGTGCGTCAGGGTGCGTCGTTAGAGTGCATCAGGGTGCGTCGTTAGGGTGCGTCAGGGTGCGTTGTGTCGTCAGGGTGCGTTGTTAGGGTGTGTCAGGGTGCGTCGTTAGGGTTCGTCAGGGTGCGTCGTTAGGGTGCGTCAGGGTGCTTCATTAGGGTGCGTCAGGGTGCTTCGTTAGGGTTCGTCAGGGTGCGTTGTGTCGTCAGGGTGCGTTGTTAGGGTGTGTCAGGGTGCATCGTTAGGGTGCGATAGGGTGCGTCGTTAGGGTGCGTCGTTATGGTGCGTCAGGGTGCGTCGTTAGGGTGCGATAGGGTGCGTCGTTAGGGTGCGTCGTTAGGGTTCGTCAGGGTGCGTCGTTAGGGTTCGTCAGGGTGCGTCGTTAGGGTGCGTCAGGGTGCGTCGTTAGGGTTCGTCAGGGTGCGTCGTTAGGGTGCGTCAGGGTGCGTCGTTAGGGTGCGTCAGGGTGCGTCGTTAGGGTTCGTCAGGGTGCGTTGTGTCGTCAGGGTGCGTTGTTAGGGTGCGTCAGGGTGCGTCGTTAGGGTGTGTCAGGGTGCGTCGTTAGGGTGCGTCAGGGTGCGTCGTTAGGGTTCGTCAGGGTGCGTCGTTAGGGTTCGTCAGGGTGCGTCGTTAGGGTGCGTCAGGGTGCGTCGTTAGGGTGCGTCAGGGTGCGTCGTTAGGGTTCGTCAGGGTGCGTCGTTAGGGTGCGTCAGGGTGCTTCGTTAGGGTGCGTCAGGGTGCGTCATTAGGGTTCTTCAGGGTGCGTCGTTAGGGTGTGTCAGGGTGCGTCGTTAGGGTGCGTCGTTAGGGTTCGTCAGGGTGCGTCGTTAGGGTGCGTCAGGGTGCGTCGTTAGGGTTCGTCAGGGTGCGTCGTTAGGGTGCGTCAGGGTGTGTCGTTAGGGTGCGTCAGGGTGTGTCGTTAGGGTTCGTCAGGGTGCGTTGTGTCGTCAGGTTGCGTTGTTAGGGTGCGTCAGGGTGCGTCGTTAGGGTGTGTCAGGGTGCGTCGTTAGGGTGCGTCAGGGTGCGTCGTTAGGGTTCGTCAGGGTGCGTTGTGTCGTCAGGGTGCGTTGTTAGGGTGTGTCAGGGTGCGTCGTTAGGGTGCGTCAGGGTGCGTCGTTAGGGTGCTTCAGGGTGCGTCGTTAGGGTGCGTCAGGGTGCGTTGTGTCGTCAGGGTGCGTTGTTAGGGTGTGTCAGGGTGCGTCGTTAGGGTTCGTCAGGGTGCGTAGTTAGGGTGCGTCAGGGTGCTTCGTTAGGGTGCGTCAGGGTGCTTCGTTAGGGTTCGTCAGGGTGCGTTGTGTCGTCAGGGTGCGTTGTTAGGGTGTGTCAGGGTGCGTCGTTAGGGTGCGATAGGGTGCGTCGTTAGGGTGCGTCGTTATGGTGCGTCAGGGTGCGTCGTTAGGGTGCGATAGGGTGCGTCGTTAGGGTGCGTCGTTAGGGTTCGTCAGGGTGCGTCGTTAGGGTGCGTCAGGGTGCGTCGTTAGGGTTCGTCAGGGTGCGTCGTTAGGGTGCGTCAGGGTGCGTCGTTAGGGTTCGTCAGGGTGCGTCGTTAGGGTGTGTCAGGGTGCGTCGTTAGGGTGTGTCAGGGTGCGTCGTTAGGGTGCGTCGTTAGGGTTCGTCAGGGTGCGTCGTTAGGGTGCGTCAGGGTGCGTCGTTAGGGTTCGTCAGGGTGCGTCGTTAGGGTGCGTCAGGGTGTGTCGTTAGGGTGCGTCAGAGTGTGTCGTTAGGGTTCGTCAGGGTGCGTTGTGTCGTCAGGTTGCGTTGTTAGGGTGCGTCAGGGTGCGTCGTTAGGGTGTGTCAGGGTGCGTCGTTAGGGTGCGTCAGGGTGCGTCGTTAGGGTTCGTCAGGGTGCGTTGTGTCATCAGGGTGCGTTGTTAGGGTGTGTCAGGGTGCGTCGTTAGGGTGCGTCAGGGTGCGTCCTGTCGTTAGGGTGCGTCGTTACGGTGCGTCAGGGTGCGTCGTTAGGGTTCGTCAGGGTGCGTTGTGTCGTCAGGGTGCGTTGTTAGGGTGTGTCAGGGTGCGTCGTTAGGGTGTGTCAGGGTGCGTCGTTAGGGTGCGTCAGGGTGCGTCGTTAGGGTGCGTCAGGGTGCGTCGTTAGGGTGCGTCAGGGTGAGTCGTTAGGGTGCGTCAGGGTGCGTCGTTAGGGTGCGTCAGGGTGCGTCGTTAGGGTGCGTCAGGGTGCGTCGTTAGGGTGCGTCAGGGTGCGTCGTTAGGGTTCGTCAGGGTGCGTCGTTAGGGTTCGTCAGGGAGCGTCGTTAGGGTGCGTCAGGGTGCGTCGTTAGGGTGCTTTAGGGTGCGTCGTTAGGGTTCGTCAGGGTGCGTCGTTAGGGTGCATCAGGGTGCGTCGTTAGGGTTCGTCAGGGTGCGTTGTGTCGTCAGGGTGCGTTGTTAGGGTGCGTCAGGGTGCGTCGTTAGGGTGTGTCAGGGTGCGTCGTTAGGGTGCGTCGTTTGGGTTCGTCAGGGTGCGTCGTTAGGGTGCGTCACGGTGCGTCGTTAGGGTTCGTCAGGGTGCGTCGTTAGGGTGCGTCAGGGTGCGTCGTTAGGGTGCGTCAGGGTGCGTTGTTAGGGTTCGTCAGGGTGCGTTGTGTCGTCAGGGTGCGTTGTTAGGGTGCGTCAGGGTGCGTCGTTAGGGTGTGTCAGGGTGCGTCGTTAGGGTGCGATAGGGTGCGTCGTTAGGGTGCGTCGTTAGGGTGCGATAGGGTGCGTCGTTAGCGTTCGTCAGGGTGCGTTTTGTCGTCAGGGTGCGTTGTTAGGGTGCGTCAGGGTGCGTCGTTAGGGTGTGTCAGGGTGCGTCGTTAGGGTGCGATAGGGTGCGTCGTTAGGGTGCGTCGTTAGGGTGCGATAGGGTGCGTTGTTAGGGTGCGTCGTTAGGGTTCGTCAGGGTGCGTTGTGTCGTCAGGGTGCGTTGTTAGGGTGCGTCAGGGTGCGTGGTTAGGGTGCGTCAGGGTGCGTTGTTAGGGTTCGTCAGGGTGCGTCGTTAGGGTGCGTCAGGGTGCGTCGTTAGGGTTCGTCAGGGTGCGTCGTTAGGGTGCGTCAGGGGGTGTCGTTAGGGTGCGTCAGGGTGCGTCGTTAGGGTTCGTCAGGGTGCGTTGTGTCGTCAGGTTGCGTTGTTAGGGTGCGTCAGGGTGCGTCGTTAGGGTGTGTCAGGGTGCGTCGTTAGGGTGCGTCAGGGTGCGTCGTTAGGGTTCGTCAGGGTGCGTTGTGTCTTTAGGGTGCGTTGTTAGGGTGCGTCAGGGTGCGTCGTTAGGGTGCGTCAGGGTGCGTCGTTAGGGTGCGTCAGGGTGCGTCGTTAGGGTTCGTCAGGGTGCGTTGTGTCGTCAGGGTGCGTTGTTCGGGTGTGTCAGGGTGCGTCGTTAGGGTGCGTCAGGGTGCGTCGTTAGGGTTCGTCAGGGTGCGTCGTTAGGGTTCGTCAGGGTGCGTCGTTAGGGTGCGTCAGGGTGCGTCGTTAGGGTGCGTCAGGGTGCGTCGTTATGGTGCGTCAGGGTGCGTTGTTAGGGTGCGTCAGGGTGCGTCGTTAGGGTGCGTCAGGGTGCGTCGTTAGGGTTCGTCAGGGTGCGTTGTGTCGTCAGGGTGCGTTGTTAGGGTGCGCCAGGGTGCGTCGTTAGGGTGCGTCAGGGTGCGTCGTTAGGGTGCGTCAGGGTGCGTCGTTAGGGTGCGTCAGGGTGCGTCGTTAGGGTGCGTCAGGGTGCGTCGTTAGGGTGCGTCAGGGTGCGTCGTTAGGGTTCGTCAGGGTGCGTCGTTAGGGTTCGTCAGGGTGCGTCGTTAGGGTGCGTCAGGGTGCGTCGTTAGGGTGCGTCAGGGTGCGTCGTTAGGGTTCGTCAGGGTGCGTCGTTAGGGTGTGTCAGGGTGCGTCGTTAGGGTGCGTCGTTATGGTTCGTCAGGGTGCGTCGTTAGGGTGCGTCAGGGTGCGTCGTTAGGGTTCGTCAGGGTGCGTCGTTAGGGTGCGTCAGGGTGCGTCGTTAGGGTTCGTCAGGGTGCGTTGTGTCGTCAGGGTGAGTTGTTAGGGTGCGTCAGGGTGCGTCGTTAGGGTTCGTCAGGGTGCGTTGTGTCGTCAGGGTGCGTTGTTAGGGTGTGTCAGGGTGCGTCGTTAGGGTGCGTCAGGGTGCGTCCTGTCGTTAGGGTGCGTCGTTACGGTGCGTCAGGGTGCGTCGTTAGGGTTCGTCAGGGTGCGTTGAGTCGTCAGGGTGCGTTGTTAGGGTGTGTCAGGGTGCGTCGTTAGGGTGTGTCAGGGTGCGTCCTGTCGTTAGGGTGCGTCGTTAGGGTGCGATAGGGTGCGTCGTTAGGGTTCGTCAGGGTGCGTCGTTAGGGTGCGTCAGGGTGCGTCGTTAGGGTGCATCAGGGTGTGTCGTTAGGGTGCGTCAGGGTGCGTCGTTAGGGTTCGTCAGGGTGCGTTGTGTCGTCAGGGTGCGTTTTTAGGGTGCGTCAGGGTGCGTCGTTAGGGTGTGTCAGGGTGCGTCGTTAGGGTGCGTCAGGGTGCGTCGTTAGGGTGCGTCAGGGTGCGTCGTTAGGGTGCGTCAGGGTGCGTCGTTAGGGTGCGTCAGGGTGCGTTGTTAGGGTGCGTCAGGGTGCGTCGTTAGGGTGCGTCAGGGTGCGTCGTTAGGGTTCGTCAGGGTGCGTTGTTAGGGTTTGTCAGGGTGCGTCGTTAGGGTGCGTCAGGGTGCGTCGTTAGGGTGCATCAGGGTGCGTCGTTAGGGTGCGTCAGGGTGCGTCGTTAGGGTGCATCAGGGTGCGTCGTTAGGGTGCGTCAGGGTGCGTTGTGTCGTCAGGGTGCGTTGTTAGGGTGTGTCAGGGTGCGTCGTTAGGGTTCGTCAGGGTGCGTCGTTAGGGTGCGTCAGGGTGCTTCGTTAGGGTGCGTCAGGGTGCTTCGTTAGGGTTCGTCAGGGTGCGTTGTGTCGTCAGGGTGCGTTGTTAGGGTGTGTCAGGGTGCATCGTTAGGGTGCGATAGGGTGTGTCGTTAGGGTGCGTCGTTATGGTGCGTCAGGGTGCGTCGTTAGGGTTCGTCAGGGTGCGTTGTGTCGTCAGGGTGCGTTGTTAGGGTGCGTCAGGGTGCGTCGTTAGGGTGTGTCAGGGTGCGTCGTTAGGGTGCGTCAGGGTGCGTCGTTAGCGTTCGTCAGGGTGCGTCGTTAGGGTTCGTCAGGGTGCGTCGTTAGGGTGCGTCAGGGTGCGTCGTTAGGGTGCGTCAGGGTGCGTCGTTAGGGTTCGTCAGGGTGCGTCGTTAGGGTGCGTCAGGGTGCGTCATTAGGGTTCGTCAGGGTGCGTCGTTAGGGTGTGTCAGGGTGCGTCGTTAGGGTGCGTCGTTAGGGTTCGTCAGGGTGCGTCGTTAGGGTGCGTCAGGGTGCGTCGTTAGGGTTCGTCAGGGTGCGTCGTTAGGGTGCGTCAGGGTGCGTCCTGTCGTTAGGGTGCGTCGTTACGGTGCGTCAGGGTGCGTCGTTAGGGTTCGTCAGGGTGCGTTGTGTCGTCAGGGTGCGTTGTTAGGGTGTGTCAGGGTGCGTCGTTAGGGTGTGTCAGGGTGCGTCGTTAGGGTGCGTCAGGGTGCGTCGTTAGGGTTCGTCAGGGTGCGTCGTTAGGGTGCGTCAGGGTGCGTCGTTAGGGTGCGTCAGGGTGCGTCGTTAGGGTGCGTCAGGGTGCGTCGTTAGGGTGCGTCAGGGTGCGTCGTTAGGGTGCGTCAGGGTGCGTCGTTAGGGTTCGTCAGGGTGCGTCGTTAGGGTGTGTCAGGGTGCGTCGTTAGGGTGCGTCGTTAGGGTTCGTCAGGGTGCGTCGTTAAGGTGCGTCAGGGTGCGTCGTTAGGGTTCGTCAGGGTGCGTCGTTAGGGTGCGTCAGAGTGCGTCGTTAGGGTTCGTCAGGGTGCGTTGTGTCGTCAGGGTGCGTTGTTAGGGTGCGTCAGGGTGCGTCGTTAGGGTTCGTCAGGGTGCGTTGTGTCGTCAGGGTGCGTTGTTAGGGTGTGTCAGGGTGCGTCGTTAGGGTGCGTCAGGGTGCGTCCTGTCGTTAGGGTGCGTCGTTACGGTGCGTCAGGGTGCGTCGTTAGGGTTCGTCAGGGTGCGTTGAGTCGTCAGGGTGCGTTGTTAGGGTGTGTCAGGGTGCGTCGTTAGGGTGTGTCAGGGTGCGTCCTGTCGTTAGGGTGCGTCGTTAGGGTGCGATAGGGTGCGTCGTTAGGGTTCGTCAGGGTGCGTCGTTAGGGTGCGTCAGGGTGCGTCGTTAGGGTGCGATAGGGTGTGTCGTTAGGGTGCGTCGTTATGGTGCGTCAGGGTGCGTCGTTAGGGTTCGTCAGGGTGCGTTGTGTCGTCAGGGTGCGTTGTTAGGGTGCGTCAGGGTGCGTCGTTAGGGTGTGTCAGGGTGCGTCGTTAGGGTGCGTCAGGGTGCGTCGTTAGGGTTCGTCAGGGTGCGTCGTTAGGGTTCGTCAGGGTGCGTCGTTAGGGTGCGTCAGGGTGCGTCGTTAGGGTGCGTCAGGGTGCGTCGTTAGGGTTCGTCAGGGTGCGTCGTTAGGGTGCGTCAGGGTGCATCGTTAGGGTGCGTCAGGGTGCGTCATTAGGGTTCGTCAGGGTGCGTCGTTAGGGTGTGTCAGGGTGCGTCGTTAGGGTGCGTCGTTAGGGTTCGTCAGGGTGCGTCGTTAGGGTGCGTCAAGGTGCGTCGTTAGGGTTCGTCAGGGTGCGTCGTTAGGGTGCGTCAGGGTGCGTCCTGTCGTTAGGGTGCGTCGTTACGGTGCGTCAGGGTGCGTCGTTAGGGTTCGTCAGGGTGCGTTGTGTCGTCAGGGTGCGTTGTTAGGGTGTGTCAGGGTGCGTCGTTAGGGTGTGTCAGGGTGCATCGTTAGGGTGCGTCAGGGTGCGTCGTTAGGGTTCGTCAGGGTGCGTCGTTAGGGTGCGTCAGGGTGCGTCGTTAGGGTGCGTCAGGGTGCGTCGTTAGGGTGCGTCAGGGTGCGTCGTTAGGGTGCGTCAGGGTGCGTCGTTAGGGTTCGTCAGGGTGCGTCGTTAGGGTTCGTCAGGGTGCGTCGTTAGGGTGCGTCAGGGTGCGTCGTTAGGGTGCATCAGGGTGCGTCGTTAGGGTGCGTCAGGGTGCGTCGTTAGGGTGCGTCAGGGTGCGTCGTTAGGGTTCGTCAGGGTGCGTTGTGTCGTCAGGGTGCGTTGTTAGGGTGCGTCAGGGTGCGTCGTTAGGGTTTGTCAGGGTGCGTCGTTAGGGTGCGTCAGGGTTCGTCAGGGTGCGTCATTAGGGTGCGTCACGGTGCGTCGTTAGGGTGCGTCAGGGTGCGTCCTGTCGTTAGGGTGCGTCGTTACGGTGCGTCAGGGTGCGTCGTTAGGGTTCGTCAGGGTGCGTTGAGTCGTCAGGGTGCGTTGTTAGGGTGTGTCAGGGTGCGTCGTTAGGGTGTGTCAGGGTGCGTCCTGTCGTTAGGGTGCGTCGTTAGGGTGCGATAGGGTGCGTCGTTAGGGTTCGTCAGGGTGCGTCGTTAGGGTGCGTCAGGGTGCGTCGTTAGGGTGCGTCAGGGTGTGTCGTTAGGGTGCGTCAGGGTGCGTCGTTAGGGTTCGTCAGGGTGCGTTGTGTCGTCAGGGTGCGTCGTTAGGGTGCGTCAGGGTGCGTCATTAGGGTTCGTCAGGGTGCGTCGTTAGGGTGTGTCAGGGTGCGTCGTTAGGGTGCGTCGTTAGGGTTCGTCAGGGTGCGTCGTTAGGGTGCGTCAGGGTGCGTCGTTAGGGTTCGTCAGGGTGCGTCGTTAGGGTGCGTCAGGGTGCGTCCTGTCGTTAGGGTGCGTCGTTACGGTGCGTCAGGGTGCGTCGTTAGGGTTCGTCAGGGTGCGTTGTGTCGTCAGGGTGCGTTGTTAGGGTGTGTCAGGGTGCGTCGTTAGGGTGTGTCAGGGTGCGTCGTTAGGGTGCGTCAGGGTGCGTCGTTAGGGTTCGTCAGGGTGCGTCGTTAGGGTGCGTCAGGGTGCGTCGTTAGGGTGCGTCAGGGTGCGTCGTTAGGGTGCGTCAGGGTGCGTCGTTAGGGTGCGTCAGGGTGCGTCGTTAGGGTGCGTCAGGGTGCGTCGTTAGGGTTCGTCAGGGTGCGTCGTTAGGGTGTGTCAGGGTGCGTCGTTAGGGTGCGTCGTTAGGGTTCGTCAGGGTGCGTCGTTAAGGTGCGTCAGGGTGCGTCGTTAGGGTTCGTCAGGGTGCGTCGTTAGGGTGCGTCAGAGTGCGTCGTTAGGGTTCGTCAGGGTGCGTTGTGTCGTCAGGGTGCGTTGTTAGGGTGCGTCAGGGTGCGTCGTTAGGGTTCGTCAGGGTGCGTTGTGTCGTCAGGGTGCGTTGTTAGGGTGTGTCAGGGTGCGTCGTTAGGGTGCGTCAGGGTGCGTCCTGTCGTTAGGGTGCGTCGTTACGGTGCGTCAGGGTGCGTCGTTAGGGTTCGTCAGGGTGCGTTGAGTCGTCAGGGTGCGTTGTTAGGGTGTGTCAGGGTGCGTCGTTAGGGTGTGTCAGGGTGCGTCCTGTCGTTAGGGTGCGTCGTTAGGGTGCGATAGGGTGCGTCGTTAGGGTTCGTCAGGGTGCGTCGTTAGGGTGCGTCAGGGTGCGTCGTTAGGGTGCGATAGGGTGTGTCGTTAGGGTGCGTCGTTATGGTGCGTCAGGGTGCGTCGTTAGGGTTCGTCAGGGTGCGTTGTGTCGTCAGGGTGCGTTGTTAGGGTGCGTCAGGGTGCGTCGTTAGGGTGTGTCAGGGTGCGTCGTTAGGGTGCGTCAGGGTGCGTCGTTAGGGGTGCGTCGTTAGGGTTCGTCAGGGTGCGTCGTTAGGGTGCGTCATGGTGCGTCGTTAGGGTGCGTCAGGGTGCGTCGTTAGGGTGCGTCAGGGTGCGTCGTTAGGGTGCGTCAGGGTGCGTCGTTAGGGTGCGTCAGGGTGCGTCGTTAGGGTTCGTCAGGGTGCGTCGTTAGGGTGTGTCAGGGTGCGTCGTTAGGGTGCGTCGTTAGGGTTCGTCAGGGTGCGTCGTTAGGGTGCGTCAAGGTGCGTCGTTAGGGTTCGTCAGGGTGCGTCGTTAGGGTGCGTCAGGGTGCGTCCTGTCGTTAGGGTGCGTCGTTACGGTGCGTCAGGGTGCGTCGTTAGGGTTCGTCAGGGTGCGTTGTGTCGTCAGGGTGCGTTGTTAGGGTGTGTCAGGGTGCGTCGTTAGGGTGTGTCAGGGTGCATCGTTAGGGTGCGTCAGGGTGCGTCGTTAGGGTTCGTCAGGGTGCGTCGTTAGGGTGCGTCAGGGTGCGTCGTTAGGGTGCGTCAGGGTGCGTCGTTAGGGTGCGTCAGGGTGCGTCGTTAGGGTGCGTCAGGGTGCGTCGTTAGGGTTCGTCAGGGTGCGTCGTTAGGGTTCGTCAGGGTGCGTCGTTAGGGTGCGTCAGGGTGCGTCGTTAGGGTGCATCAGGGTGCGTCGTTAGGGTGCGTCAGGGTGCGTCGTTAGGGTGCATCAGGGTGCGTCGTTAGGGTTCGTCAGGGTGCGTTGTGTCGTCAGGGTGCGTTGTTAGGGTGCGTCAGGGTGCGTCGTTAGGGTTTGTCAGGGTGCGTCGTTAGGGTGCGTCGTTTGGGTTCGTCAGGGTGCGTCATTAGGGTGCGTCACGGTGCGTCGTTAGGGTTCGTCAGGGTGCGTCGTTAGGGTGCGTCAGGGTGCGTCGTTAGGGTGCGTCAGGGTGCGTCGTTAGGGTTCGTCAGGGTGTGTTGTGTCGTCAGGGTGCGTTGTTAGGGTGCGTCAGGGTGCGTCGTTAGGGTGTGTCAGGGTGCGTCGTTAGGGTGCGATAGGGTGCGTCGTTAGGGTGAGTCGTTAGGGTGCGATAGGGTGCGTCGTTAGCGTTCGTCAGGGTGTGTTTTGTCGTCAGGGTGCGTTGTTAGGGTGCGTCAGGGTGCGTCGTTAGGGTGTGTCAGGGTGCGTGGTTAGGGTGCGATAGGGTGCGTCGTTAGGGTGCGTGGTTAGGGTGCGATAGGGTGCGTCGTTAGGGTGCGTCGTTAGGGTTCGTCAGGGTGCGTTGTGTCGTCAGGGTGCGTTGTTAGGGTGCGTCAGGGTGCGTCGTTAGGGTGCGTCAGGGTGCGTTGTTAGGGTTCGTCAGGGTGCGTCGTTAGGGTGCGTCAGGGTGCGTCGTTAGGGTTCGTCAGGGTGCGTCGTTAGGGTGCGTCAGGGTGTGTCGTTAGGGTGCGTCAGGGTGCGTCGTTAGGGTTCGTCAGGGTGCGTTGTGTCGTCAGGTTGCGTTGTTAGGGTGCGTCAGGGTGCGTCGTTAGGGTGTGTCAGGGTGCGTCGTTAGGGTGCATCAGGGTGCGTCGTTAGGGTTCGTCAGGGTGCGTTGTGTCGTCAGGGTGCGTTGTTAGGGTGTGTCAGGGTGCGTCGTTAGGGTGCGTCAGGGTGCGTCCTGTCGTTAGGGTGCGTCGTTACGGTGCGTCAGGGTGCGTCGTTAGGGTTCGTCAGGGTGCGTTGTGTCGTCAGGGTGCGTTGTTAGGGTGTGTCAGGGTGCGTCGTTAGGGTGTGTCAGGGTGCGTCGTTAGGGTGCGTCAGGGTGCGTCGTTAGGGTTCGTCAGGGTGCGTCGTTAGGTTGCGTCAGGGTGCGTCGTTAGGGTGCGTCAGGGTGCGTCGTTAGGGTGCGTCAGGGTGCGTTGTTAGGGTGCGTCAGGGTGCGTCGTTAGGGTGCGTCAGGGTGCGTCGTTAGGGTTCGTCAGGGTGCGTTGTGTCGTCAGGGTGCGTTGTTAGGGTGCGTCAGGGTGCGTCGTTAGGGTGTGTCAGGGTGCGTCGTTAGGGTGCGTCAGGGTGCGTCGTTAGGGTGCGTCAGGGTGCGTCGTTAGGGTGCGTCAGGGTGCGTCGTTAGGGTTCGTCAGGGTGCGTCGTAAGGGTGCGTCAGAGTGCGTCGTTAGGGTTCGTCAGGGTGCGTTGTGTCGTCAGGGTGCGTTGTTAGGGTGCGTCAGGGTGCGTCGTTAGGGTTCGTCAGGGTGCGTTGTGTCGTCAGGGTGCGTTGTTAGGGTGTGTCAGGGTGCGTCGTTAGGGTGCGTCAGGGTGCGTCCTGTCGTTAGGGTGCGTCGTTACGGTGCATCAGGGTGCGTCGTTAGGGTTCGTCAGGGTGCGTTGAGTCGTCAGGGTGCGTTGTTAGGGTGTGTCAGGGTGCGTCGTTAGGGTGTGTCAGGGTGCGTCCTGTCGTTAGGGTGCGTCGTTAGGGTGCGATAGGGTGCGTCGTTAGGGTTCGTCAGGGTGCGTCGTTAGGGTGCGTCAGGGTGCGTCGTTAGGGTGCGTCAGGGTGTGTCGTTAGGGTGCGTCAGGGTGCGTCGTTAGGGTTCGTCAGGATGCGTTGTGTCGTCAGGGTGCTTTTTTAGGGTGCGTCAGGGTGCGTCGTTAGGGTGCGTCAGGGTGCGTCGTTAGGGTGCGTCAGGGTGCGTCGTTAGGGTGCGTCAGGGTGCGTCGTTAGGGTGCGTCAGGGTGCGTTGTTAGGGTGCGTCAGGGTGCGTCGTTAGGGTGCGTCAGGGTGCGTCGTTAGGGTTCGTCAGGGTGCGTCGTTAGGGTTTGTCAGGGTGCGTCGTTAGGGTGCGTCAGGGTGCGTCGTTAGGGTGCGTCAGGGTGCGTCGTTAGGGTGCATCAGGGTGCGTCGTTAGGGTGCGTCAGGGTGCGTCGTTAGGGTGCATCAGGGTGCGTCGTTAGGGTGCGTCAGGGTGCGTTGTGTCGTCAGGGTGCGTTGTTAGGGTGTGTCAGGGTGCGTCGTTAGGGTTCGTCAGGGTGCGTCGTTAGGGTGCGTCAGGGTGCTTCGTTAGGGTGCGTCAGGGTGCTTCGTTAGGGTTCGTCAGGGTGCGTTGTGTCGTCAGGGTGCGTTGTTAGGGTGTGTCAGGGTGCATCGTTAGGGTGCGATAGGGTGTGTCGTTAGGGTGCGTCGTTATGGTGCGTCAGGGTGCGTCGTTAGGGTTCGTCAGGGTGCGTTGTGTCGTCAGGGTGCGTTGTTAGGGTGCGTCAGGGTGCGTCGTTAGGGTGTGTCAGGGTGCGTCGTTAGGGTGCGTCAGGGTGCGTCGTTAGGGTTCGTCAGGGTGCGTCGTTAGGGTTCGTCAGGGTGCGTCGTTAGGGTGCGTCAGGGTGCGTCGTTAGGGTGCGTCAGGGTGCGTCGTTAGGGTTCGTCAGGGTGCGTCGTTAGGGTGCGTCAGGAGGCATCGTTAGGGTGCGTCAGGGTGCGTCATTAGGGTTCGTCAGGGTGCGTCGTTAGGGTGTGTCAGGGTGCGTCGTTAGGGTGCGTCGTTAGGGTTCGTCAGGGTGCGTCGTTAGGGTGCGTCAGGGTGCGTCGTTAGGGTGCGTCAGGGTGTGTCGTTAGGGTGCGTCAGGGTGCGTCGTTAGGGTGCGTCAGGGTGCGTCGTTAGGGTGCGTCAGGGTGCGTCGTTAGGGTTCGTCAGGGTGCGTCGTTAGGGTGCGTCAGGGTGTGTCGTTAGGGTGCGTCAGGGTGCGTCGTTAGGGTTCGTCAGGGTGCGTTGTGTCGTCAGGTTGCGTTGTTAGGGTGCGTCAGGGTGCGTCGTTAGGGTGTGTCAGGGTGCGTCGTTAGGGTGCGTCAGGGTGCGTCGTTAGGGTTCGTCAGGGTGCGTTGTGTCGTCAGGGTGCGTTGTTAGGGTGTGTCAGGGTGCGTCGTTAGGGTGCGTCAGGGTGCGTCCTGTCGTTAGGGTGCGTCGTTACGGTGCGTCAGGGTGCGTCGTTAGGGTTCGTCAGGGTGCGTTGTGTCGTCAGGGTGCGTTGTTAGGGTGTGTCAGGGTGCGTCGTTAGGGTGTGTCAGGGTGCGTCGTTAGGGTGCGTCAGGGTGCGTCGTTAGGGTTCGTCAGGGTGCGTCGTTAGGGTGCGTCAGGGTGCGTCGTTAGGGTGCGTCGTTAGGGTGCGTCAGGGTGCGTTGTTAGGGTGCGTCAGGGTGCGTCGTTAGGGTGCGTCAGGGTAAGTCGTTAGGGTTCGTCAGGGTGCGTCGTTAGTGTTCGTCAGGGTGCGTCGTTAGGGTGCGTCAGGGTGCGTCGTTAGGGTGCATCAGGGTGCGTCGTTAGGGTGCGTCAGGGTGCGTCGTTAGGGTTCGTCAGGGTGCGTCGTTAGGGTGCGTCAGGGTGCGTCGTTAGGGTGCGTCAGGGTGCGTCGTTAGGGTGCGTCAGGGTGCGTCGTTAGGGTGCGTCAGGGTGCGTCGTTAGGGTGCGTCAGGGTGCGTTGTTAGGGTGCGTCAGGGTGCGTCGTTAGGGTGCGTCAGGGTGCGTCGTTAGGGTGCGTCAGGGTGCGTCGTTAGGGTTTGTCAGGGTGCGTCGTTAGGGTGCGTCAGGGTGCGTCGTTAGGGTGCGTCAGGGTGCGTCGTTAGAGTGCATCAGGGTGCGTCGTTAGGGTGCGTCAGGGTGCGCCGTTAGGGTGCATCAGGGTGCGTCGTTAGGGTGCGTCAGGGTGCGTTGTGTCGTCAGGGTGCGTTGTTAGGGTGTGTCAGGGTGCGTCGTTAGGGTTCGTCAGGGTGCGTCGTTAGGGTGCGTCAGGGTGCTTCGTTAGGGTGCGTCAGGGTGCTTCGTTAGGGTTCGTCAGGGTGCGTTGTGTCGTCAGGGTGCGTTGTTAGGGTGTGTCAGGGTGCATCGTTAGGGTGCGATAGGGTGTGTCGTTAGGGTGCGTCGTTATGGTGCGTCAGGGTGCGTCGTTAGGGTTCGTCAGGATGCGTTGTGTCGTCAGGGTGCGTTGTTAGGGTGTGTCAGGGTGCGTCGTTAGGGTGCGTCAGGGTGCGTCGTTAGGGTGCGTCAGGGTGCGTCGTTAGGGTTCGTCAGGGTGCGTCGTTAGGGTTCGTCAGGGTGCGTCGTTAGGGTGCGTCAGGGTGCTTCGTTAGGGTGCGTCAGGGTGCGTCGTTAGGGTTCGTCAGGGTGCGTCGTTAGGGTGCGTCAGGAGGCATCGTTAGGGTGCGTTAGGGTGCGTCAGGGTGCGTCATTAGGGTTCGTCAGGGTGCGTCGTTAGGGTGTGTCAGGGTGCGTCGTTAGGGTGCGTCGTTAGGGTTCGTCAGGGTGCGTCGTTAGGGTGCGTCAGGGTGTGTCGTTAGGGTGCGTTATGGTGCGTCAGGGTGCGTCGTTAGGGTGCGTCAGGGTGTGTCGTTAGGGTGCGTCAGGGTGCGTCGTTAGGGTGCGTCAGGGTGCGTCGTTAGGGTGCGTCAGGGTGCGTCGTTAGGGTTCGTCAGGGTGCGTCGTTAGGGTGCGTCAGGGTGTGTCGTTAGGGTGCGTCAGGGTGCGTCGTTAGGGTTCGTCAGGGTGCGTTGTGTCGTCAGGTTGCGTTGTTAGGGTGCGTCAGGGTGCGTCGTTAGGGTGTGTCAGGGTGCGTCGTTAGGGTGCGTCAGGGTGCGTCGTTAGGGTTCGTCAGGGTGCGTTGTGTCGTCAGGGTGCGTTGTTAGGGTGTGTCAGGGTGCGTCGTTAGGGTGCGTCAGGGTGCGTCCTGTCGTTAGGGTGCGTCGTTACGGTGCGTCAGGGTGCGTCGTTAGGGTTCGTCAGGGTGCGTTGTGTCGTCAGGGTGCGTTGTTAGGGTGTGTCAGGGTGCGTCGTTAGGGTGTGTCAGGGTGCGTCGTTAGGGTGCGTCAGGGTGCGTCGTTAGGGTGCGTCAGGGTGCGTCATTAGGGTGCATCAGGGTGCGTCGTTAGGGTGCGTCAGGGTGCGTCGTTAGGGTTCGTCAGGGTGCGTCGTTAGGGTGCGTCAGGGTGCGTCGTTAGGGTGCGTCAGGGTGCGTCGTTAGGGTTCGTCAGGGTGCGTTGTGTCGTCAGGGTGCGTTGTTAGGGTGCGTCAGGGTGCGTCGTTAGGGTGTGTCAGGGTGCGTCGTTAGGGTGCGTCAGGGTGCGTCGTTAGGGTTCGTCAGGGTGCGTCGTTAGGGTTCGTCAGGGTGCGTCGTTAGGGTGCGTCAGGGTGCGTCGTTAGGGTGCGTCAGGGTGCGTCGTTAGGGTTCGTCAGGGTGCGTCGTTAGGGTGCGTCAGGGTGCATCGTTAGGGTGCGTCAGGGTGCGTCATTAGGGTTCGTCAGGGTGCGTCGTTAGGGTGCGTCAGGGTGCGTCGTTAGGTTAGGGTGCGTCGTTAGGGTTCGTCAGGGTGCGTCGGTAGGGTGCGTCAGGGTGCGTCGTTAGGGTTCGTCAGGGTGCGTCGTTAGGGTGCGTCAGGGTGTGTCGTTAGGGTGCGTCAGGGTGCGTCGTTAGGGTGCGTCAGGGTGCGTTGTGTCATCAGGTTGTGTTGTTCGGGTGCGTCAGGGTGCGTCGTTAGGGTGTGTCAGGGTGCGTCGTTAGGGTGCGTCAGGGTGCGTCGTTAGGGTGCGTCAGGGTGCGTCGTTAGGGTGCGTCAGGGTGCGTTGTTAGGGTGCGTCAGGGTGCGTCAGGGTGCGTCGTTAGGGTTCGTCAGGGTGCGTCGTTAGGGTTTGTCAGGGTGCGTCGTTAGGGTGCGTCAGGGTGCGTCGTTAGGGTGCGTCAGGGTGCGTCGTTAGGGTGCATCAGGGTGCGTCGTTAGGGTGCGTCAGGGTGCGTCGTTAGGGTGCATCAGGGTGCGTCGTTAGGGTGCGTCAGGGTGCGTTGTGTCGTCAGGGTGCGTTGTTAGGGTGTGTCAGGGTGCGTCGTTAGGGTTCGTCAGGGTGCGTCGTTAGGGTGCGTCAGGGTGCTTCGTTAGGGTGCGTCAGGGTGCGTCGTTAGGGTTCGTCAGGGTGCGTTGTGTCGTCAGGGTGCGTTGTTAGGGTGTGTCAGGGTGCATCGTTAGGGTGCGATAGGGTGTGTCGTTAGGGTGCGTCGTTATGGTGCGTCAGGGTGCGTCGTTAGGGTTCGTCAGGGTGTCGTCAGGGTGCGTTGTTAGGGTGCGTCAGGGTGCGTCGTTAGGGTTTGTCAGGGTGCGTCGTTAGGGTGCGTCAGGGTGCGTCGTTAGGGTTCGTCAGGGTGCGTCGTTAGGGTTCGTCAGGGTGCGTCGTTAGGGTGCGTCAGGGTGCGTCGTTAGGGTGCGTCAGGGTGCGTCGTTAGGGTTCGTCAGGGTGCGTCGTTAGGGTGCGTCAGGAGGCATCGTTAGGGTGCGTCAGGGTGCGTCATTAGGGTTCGTCAGGGTGCGTCGTTAGGGTGTGTCAGGGTGCGTCGTTAGGGTGCGTCAGGGTGCGTTGTTAGGGTGCGTCAGGGTGCGTCGTTAGGGTGCGTCAGGGTGTGTCGTTAGGGTGCGTCAGGGTGCGTCGTTAGGGTGCGTCAGGGTGCGTCGTTAGGGTGCGTCAGGGTGCGTTGTTAGGGTTCGTCAGGGTGCGTCGTTAGGGTGCGTCAGGGTGTGTCGTTAGGGTGCGTCAGGGTGCGTCGTTAGGGTTCGTCAGGGTGCGTTGTGTCGTCAGGTTGCGTTGTTAGGGTGCGTTAGGGTGCGTCGTTAGGGTGTGTCAGGGTGCGTCGTTAGGGTGCGTCAGGGTGCGTCGTTAGGGTTCGTCAGGGTGCGTTGTGTCGTCAGGGTGCGTTGTTAGGGTGTGTCAGGGTGCGTCGTTAGGGTGCGTCAGGGTGCGTCCTGTCGTTAGGGTGCGTCGTTACGGTGCGTCAGGGTGCGTCGTTAGGGTTCGTCAGGGTGCGTTGTGTCGTCAGGGTGCGTTGTTAGGGTGTGTCAGGGTGCGTCGTTAGGGTGTGTCAGGGTGCGTCGTTAGGGTGCGTCAGGGTGCGTCGTTAGGGTGCGTCAGGGTGCGTCGTTAGGGTGCATCAGGGTGCGTCGTTAGGGTGCGTCAGGGTGCGTCGTTAGGGTTCGTCAGGGTGCGTCGTTAGGGTGCGTCAGGGTGCGTCGTTAGGGTGCGTCAGGGTGCGTCGTTAGGGTTCGTCAGGGTGCGTTGTGTCGTCAGGGTGCGTTGTTAGGGTGCGTCAGGGTGCGTCGTTAGGGTGTGTCAGGGTGCGTCGTTAGGGTGCGTCAGGGTGCGTCGTTAGGGTTCGTCAGGGTGCGTCGTTAGGGTTCGTCAGGGTGCGTCGTTAGGGTGCGTCAGGGTGCGTCGTTAGGGTGCGTCAGGGTGCGTCGTTAGGGTTCGTCAGGGTGCGTCGTTAGGGTGCGTCAGGGTGCATCGTTAGGGTGCGTCAGGGTGCGTCATTAGGGTTCGTCAGGGTGCGTCGTTAGGGTGTGTCAGGGTGCGTCGTTAGGGTGCGTCGTTAGGGTTCGTCAGGGTGCGTCGGTAGGGTGCGTCAGGGTGCGTTAGAGTTCGTCAGGTTGCGTCGTTAGGGTGCGTCAGGGTGTGTCGTTAGGGTGCGTCAGGGTGCGTCGTTAGGGTTCGTCAGGGTGCGTTGTGTCATCAGGGTGCGTTGTTAGGGTGCGTCAGGGTGCGTCGTTAGGGTGTGTCAGGGTGCGTCGTTAGGGTGCGTCAGGGTGCGTCATTAGGGTTCGTCAGGGTGCGTTGTGTCGTCAGGGTGCGTTGTTAGGGTGTGTCAGGGTGCGTCGTTAGGGTGCGTCAGGGTGCGTCCTGTCGTTAGGGTGCGTCGTTACGGTGCGTCAGGGTGCGTCGTTAGGGTTCGTCAGGGTGCGTTGTGTCGTCAGGGTGCGTTGTTAGGGTGTGTCAGGGTGCGTTGTTAGGGTGCGTCAGGGTGCGTCGTTAGGGTGCGTCAGGGTGCGTCGTTAGGGTTCGTCAGGGTGCGTCGTAAGGGTGCGTCAGAGTGCGTCGTTAGGGTTCGTCAGGGTGCGTTGTGTCGTCAGGGTGCGTTGTTAGGGTGCGTCAGGGTGCGTCGTTAGGGTTCGTCAGGGTGCGTTGTGTCGTCAGGGTGCGTTGTTAGGGTGTGTCAGGGTGCGTTGTTAGGGTGCGTCAGGGTGCGTCCTGTCGTTAGGGTGCGTCGTTACGGTGCGTCAGGGTGCGTCGTTAGGGTTCGTCAGGGTGCGTTGAGTCGTCAGGGTGCGTTGTTAGGGTGTGTCAGGGTGCGTCGTTAGGGTGTGTCAGGGTGAGTCCTGTCGTTAGGGTGCGTCGTTAGGGTGCGATAGGGTGCGTCGTTAGGGTTCGTCAGGGTGCGTCGTTAGGGTGCGTCAGGGTGCGTCGTTAGGGTGCGTCAGGGTGTGTCGTTACGGTGCGTCAGGGTGCGTCGTTAGGGTTCGTCAGGATGCGTTGTGTCGTCAGGGTGCGTTGTTAGGGTGTGTCAGGGTGCGTTGTTAGGGTGCGTCAGGGTGCGTCGTTAGGGTGCGTCAGGGTGCGTCGTTAGGGTGCGTCAGGGTGCGTTGTTAGGGTGCGTCAGGGTGCGTCGTTAGGGTTCGTCAGGGTGCGTTGTGTCGTCAGGTTGCGTTGTTAGGGTGCGTCAGGGTGCGTCGTTAGGGTGCGTCAGGGTGCGTCGTTAGGGTGCGTCAGGGTGCGTCGTTAGGGTGCGTCAGGGTGCGTCGTTAGGGTGCATCAGGGTGCGTCGTTAGGGTGCGTCAGGGTGCGTCGTTAGGGTGCATCAGGGTGCGTCGTTAGGGTGCGTCAGGGTGCGTTGTGTCGTCAGGGTGCGTTGTTAGGGTGTGTCAGGGTGCGTCGTTAGGGTTCGTCAGGGTGCGTCGTTAGGGTGCGTCAGGGTGCTTCGTTAGGGTGCGTCAGGGTGCTTCGTTAGGGTTCGTCAGGGTGCGTTGTGTCGTCAGGGTGCGTTGTTAGGGTGTGTCAGGGTGCATCGTTAGGGTGCGATAGGGTGTGTCGTTAGGGTGCGTCGTTATGGTGCGTCAGGGTGCGTCGTTAGGGTTCGTCAGGGTGCGTTGTGTCGTCAGGGTGCGTTGTTAGGGTGCGTCAGGGTGCGTCGTTAGGGTGTGTCAGGGTGCGTCGTTAGGGTGCGTCAGGGTGCGTCGTTAGGGTTCGTCAGGGTGCGTCGTTAGGGTTCGTCAGGGTGCGTCGTTAGGGTGCGTCAGGGTGCGTCGTTAGGGTGCGTCAGGGTGCGTCGTTAGGGTTCGTCAGGGTGCGTCGTTAGGGTGCGTCAGGGTGCATCGTTAGGGTGCGTCAGGGTGCGTCATTAGGGTTCGTCAGGGTGCGTCGTTAGGGTGTGTCAGGGTGCGTCGTTAGGGTGCGTCGTTAGGGTTCGTCAGGGTGCGTCGTTAGGGTGCGTCAGGGTGTGTCGTTAGGGTGCGTCAGGGTGCGTCGTTAGGGTGCGTCAGGGTGCGTCAGGGTGCGTTGTTAGGGTGCGTCAGGGTGCGTCGTTAGGGTGCGTCAGGGTGCGTCGTTAGGGTTCGTCAGGGTGCGTCGTTAGTGTTCGTCAGGGTGCGTCGTTAGGGTGCGTCAGGGTGCGTCGTTAGGGTGCATCAGGGTGCGTCGTTAGGGTGCGTCAGGGTGCGTCGTTAGGGTTCGTCAGGGTGCGTCGTTAGGGTGCGTCAGGGTGCGTCGTTAGGGTGCGTCAGGGTGCGTCGTTAGGGTTCGTCAGGGTGCGTTGTGTCGTCAGGGTGCGTTGTTAGGGTGCGTCAGGGTGCGTCGTTAGGGTGTGTCAGGGTGCGTCGTTAGGGTGCGTCAGGGTGCGTCGTTAGGGTTCGTCAGGGTGCGTCGTTAGGGTTCGTCAGGGTGCGTCGTTAGGGTGCGTCAGGGTGCGTCGTTAGGGTGCGTCAGGGTGCGTCGTTAGGGTTCGTCAGGGTGCGTCGTTAGGGTGCGTCAGGGTGCATCGTTAGGGTGCGTCAGGGTGCGTCATTAGGGTTCGTCAGGGTGCGTCGTTAGGGTGTGTCAGGGTGCGTCGTTAGGGTGCGTCGTTAGGGTTCGTCAGGGTGCGTCGGTAGGGTGCATCAGGGTGCGTCGTTAGGGTTCGTCAGGGTGCGTCGTTAGGGTGCGTCAGGGTGTGTCGTTAGGGTGCGTCAGGGTGCGTCGTTAGGGTTCGTCAGGGTGCGTTGTGTCATCAGGTTGCGTTGTTAGGGTGCGTCAGGGTGCGTCGTTAGGGTGTGTCAGGGTGCGTCGTTAGGGTGCGTCAGGGTGCGTCGTTAGGGTTCGTCAGGGTGCGTTGTGTCGTCAGGGTGCGTTGTTAGGGTGTGTCAGGGTGCGTCGTTAGGGTGCGTCAGGGTGCGTCCTGTCGTTAGGGTGCGTCGTTACGGTGCGTCAGGGTGCGTCGTTAGGGTTCGTCAGGGTGCGTTGTGTCGTCAGGGTGCGTTGTTTGTCAGGGTGCGTCGTCAGGGTTCGTCAGGGTGCGTCGTTAGGGTGCGTCAGGGTGCGTCGTTAGGGTGCGTCAGAGTGCGTCGTTAGGGTGCATCAGGGTGCGTCGTTAGGGTTCGTCAGGGTGCGTTGTGTCGTCAGGGTGCGTTGTTAGGGTGCGTCAGGGTGCGTCGTTAGGGTGTGTCAGGGTGCGTCGTTAGGGTGCGTCGTTTGGGTTCGTCAGGGTGCGTCGTTAGGGTGCGTCACGGTGCGTCGTTAGGGTTCGTCAGGGTGCGTCGTTAGGGTGCGTCAGGGTGCGTCGTTAGGGTGCGTCACGGTGCGTCGTTAGGGTTCGTCAGGGTGCGTCGTTAGGGTTCGTCAGGGTGTGTTGTGTCGTCAGGGTGCGTTGTTAGGGTGCGTAAGGGTGCGTCGTTAGGGTGTGTCAGGGTGCGTCGTTAGGGTGCGATAGGGTGCGTCGTTAGGGTGCGTCGTTAGGGTGCGATAGGGTGCGTCGTTAGCGTTCGTCAGGGTGCGTTCTGTCGTCAGGGTGCGTTGTTAGGGTGCGTCAGGGTGCGTCGTTAGGGTGTGTCAGGGTGCGTCGTTAGGGTGCGATAGGGTGCGTCGTTAGGGTGCGTCGTTAGGGTGCGATAGGGTGCGTCGTTAGGGTGCGTCGTTAGGGTTCGTCAGGGTGCGTTGTGTCGTCAGGGTGCGTTGTTAGGGTGCGTCAGGGTGCGTTGTCAGGGTGTGTCAGGGTGCGTCGTTAGGGTGCGATAGGGTGCGTCGTTAGGGTTCGTCAGGGTGCGTTGTGTCGTCAGGGTGCGTTGTTAGGGTGCGTCAGGGTGCGTTGTTAGGGTGTGTCAGGGTGCGTCGTTAGGGTGCGATAGGGTGCGTCGTTAGGGTGCGTCGTTAGGGTGCGTTGTGTCGTCAGGGTGCGTCGTTAGGGTTCGTCAGGGTGCGTCGTTAGGGTGTGTCAGGGTGCGTCGTTAGGGTGCGTCAGGGTGCGTTGTTAGGGCTCGTCAGGGTGCGTTGTGTCGTCAGGGTGCGTTGTTAAGGTGTGTCTGGGTGCGTCGTTAGAGTGCGATAGGGTGCGTCGTTAGGGTTCGTCAGGATGCGTCGTTAGGGTTCGTCAGGGTGCGTCGTCAGGGTGCGTTTTGTCGTCAGGGTGCGTTGTTAGGGTGCGTCAGGGTGCGTCGTTAGGGTGTGTCAGGGTGCGTCGTTAGGGTGCGATAGGGTGCGTCGTTAGGGTGCGTCGTTAGGGTGCGATAGGGTGCGTCGTTAGGGTGCGTCGTTAGGGTTCGTCAGGGTGCGTTGTGTCGTCAGGGTGTGTTGTTAGGGTGCGTCAGGGTGCGTCGTTAGGGTGTGTCAGGGTGCGTCGTTAGGGTGCGTTGTTAGGGTCGCAGGGTGCGTCGTTAGGGTGTGTCAGGGTGCGTCGTTAGGGTTCGTCAGGGTGCGTCGTTAGGGTTCGTCAGGGTGCGTTGTGTCGTCAGGGTGCGTCGTTAGGGTTCGTCAGGGTGCGTCGTTAGGGTGCGTCAGGGTGCGTCGTTAGGGTTCGTCAGGGTGCGTCATTAGGGTTCGTCAGGGTGCATCGTTAGGGTGCGTCAGGGTGCGTCGTTAGGGTGCGTCAGGGTGCGTCGTTAGGGTTCGTCAGGGTGCGTTGTGTCGTCAGGGTGCTTTGTTAGGGTGTGTCAGGGTGCGTCGTTAGGGTTCGTCAGGGTGCGTCGTTAGGGTGCGTCAGGGTGCGTCGTTAGGGTGCGTCAGGGTGCGTCGTTAGGGTTCGTCAGGGTGCGTTGTGTCGTCAGGGTGCGTTGTTAGGGTGTGTCAGGGTGCGTCGTTAGGGTGCGATAAGGTGCGTCGTTAGGGTGCGTCAGTTAGGGTGCGTCAGGGTGCGTCGTTAGGGTGCGATAGGGTGCGTCGTTAGGGTGCGTCGTTAGGGTTCGTCAGGGTGCGTCGTTAGGGTGCGTCAGGGTGCGTCGTTAGGGTTCGTCAAGGTGCGTCGTTAGGGTGCGTCAGGGTGCGTCGTTAGGGTGCGTCAGGGTGCGTCGTTAGGGTTCGTCAGGGTGTGTTGTGTCGTCAGGGTGCGTTGTTAGGGTGCGTCAGGGTGCGTCGTTAGGGTGTGTCACAGTGCGTCGTTAGGGTGCGATTGGGTGCGTGGTTAGGGTGCGTCGTTAGGGTGCGATAGGGTGCGTCGTTAGGGTGCGTCGTTAGGGTGCGTCAGGGTGCGTTTTGTTGTCAGGGGGCGTCATTAGGGTGCGTCAGGGTGCGTCGTTAGGGTGCGTCAGGGTGCGTCGTTAGGGTTCGTCAGGGTGCGTTGTGTCGTCAGGGTGCGTTGTTAGGGTGCGTCAGGGTGCGTTGTTAGGGTGTGTCAGGGTGCGTCGTTAGGGTGCGATAGGGTGCGTCGTTAGGGTGCGTCGTTAGGGTGCGTTGTGTCGTCAGGGTGCGTCGTTAGGGTTCGTCAGGGTGCGTCGTTAGGGTGCGTCAGGGTGCGTCGTTAGGGTGCGTCAGGGTGCGTTGTTAGGGCTCGTCAGGGTGCGTTGTGTCGTCAGGGTGCGTTGTTAAGGTGTGTCTGGGTGCGTCGTTAGAGTGCGATAGGGTGCGTCGTTAGGGTTCGTCAGGATGCGTCGTTAGGGTTCGTCAGGGTGCGTCGTCAGGGTGCGTTTTGTCGTCAGGGTGCGTTGTTAGGGTGCGTCAGGGTGCGTCGTTAGGGTGTGTCAGGGTGCGTCGTTAGGGTGCGATAGGGTGCGTCGTTAGGGTGCGTCGTTAGGGTGCGATAGGGTGCGTCGTTAGGGTGCGTCGTTAGGGTTCGTCAGGGTGCGTTGTGTCGTCAGGGTGTGTTGTTAGGGTGTGTCAGGGTGCGTCGTTAGGGTGCGATAGGGTGCGTCGTTAGGGTGCGTCGTTAGGGCGCGTTGTTTCGTTAGGGTGCGTTGTTAGGGTTCGTCAGGGTGCGTCGTTAGGGTGTGTCAGGGTGCGTCGTTAGGGTTCGTCAGGGTGCGTCGTTAGGGTGCGTCAGGGTGCGTTGTGTCGTCAGGGTGCGTCGTTAGGGTGCGTCAGGGTGCGTCGTTAGGGTGCGTCAGGGTGCGTCGTTAGGGTTCGTCAGGGTGCGTCATTAGGGTTCGTCAGGGTGCATCGTTAGGGTGCGTCAGGGTGTGTCGTTAGGGTGCGTCAGGGTGCGTCGTTAGGGTTCGCCAGGGTGCGTTGTGTCGTCAGGGTGCTTTGTTAGGGTGTGTCAGGGTGCGTCGTTAGGGTTCGTCAGGGTGCGTCGTTAGGGTGCGTCAGGGTGCGTCGTTAGGGTGCGTCAGGGTGCGTCGTTAGGGTTCGTCAGGGTGCGTTGTGTCGTCAGGGTGCGTTGTTAGGGTGTGTCAGGGTGCGTCGTTAGGGTGCGATAAGGTGCGTCGTTAGGGTGCGTCGTTAGGGTGCGTCAGGGTACGTCGTTAGGGTGCGATAGGGTGCGTCGTTAGGGTGCGTCGTTAGGGTTCGTCAGGGTGCGTCGTTAGGGTGCGTCAGGGTGCGTCGTTAGGGTTCGTCAAGGTGCGTCGTTAGGGTGCGTCAGGGTGCGTCGTTAGGGTGCGTCAGGGTGCGTCGTTAGGGTTCGTCAGGGTGTGTTGTGTCGTCAGGGTGCGTTGTTAGGGTGCGTCAGGGTGCGTCGTTAGGGTGTGTCACGGTGCGTCGTTAGGGTGCGATTGGGTGCGTGGTTAGGGTGCGTCGTTAGGGTGCGATAGGGTGCGTCGTTAGGGTGCGTCGTTAGGGTGCGTCAGGGTGCGTTTTGTTGTCAGGGGGCGTCATTAGGGTGCGTCAGGGTGCGTCGTTAGGGTGCGTCAGGGTGCGTCGTTAGGGTTCGTCAGGGTGCGTTGTGTCGTCAGGGTGCGTTGTTAGGGTGTGTCAGGGTGCGTCGTTAGGGTTCGTCAGGGTGCGTCGTTAGGGTGCGTCAGGGTGCGTCGTTAGGGTGCGTCAGGGTGCGTCGTTAGGGTTCGTCAGGGTGCGTTGTGTCGTCAGGGTGCGTTGTTAGGGTGTGTCAGGGTGCGTCGTTAGGGTGCGTCGTTAGGGTGCGTCAGGGTGCGTCGTTAGGGTGCGATAGGGTCCGTCGTTAGGGTGCGTCATTAGGGTTCGTCAGGGTGCGTCGTTAGGGTGCGTCGTTAGGGTTCGTCAGGGTGCGTCGTTAGGGTGCGTCAGGGTGCGTCGTTAGGGTGCATCGTTAGGGTGCATCAGGGTGCTTCGTTAGGGTTTGTCAGGGTGCGTCGTTAGGGTGCGTCAGGGTGCGTCGTTAGGGTGCGTCAGGGTGCGTCATTAGGGTTCGTCAGGGTGCGTCGTTAGGGTTCGTCAGGGTGCGTCGTTAGGGTGCGTCAGGGTGCGTCGTTAGGGTGCGTCAGGGTGCGTTGTGTCGTTAGGGTGCGTTGTTAGGGTGCGTCAGGGTGCGTCAGGGTGCGTCAGGGTGCGTCCTGTCGTTAGGGTGCATCATTACGGTGCGTCAGGGTGCGTCGTTAGGGTTCGTCAGGGTGCGTTGTGTCGTCAGGGTGCGTTGTTAGGGTGTGTCAGGGTGCGTCGTTAGGGTGCGTCAGGGTGCGACGTTAGGGTGCGTCAGGGTGCGTCGTTAGGGTGCGTCAGGGTGCGTCGTTAGGGTTCGTCAGGGTGCGTCGTTAGGGTTCGTGGGTGGGTCGTGG